>NW_028270183.1:52737894-52920394 GCF_037043375.1 Chiloscyllium plagiosum
ACAACACACTCCCCCATTTCTGACAGACCGAAGGGTCTGTTTGCGTGTACATTTCTGTGACTTTATGATGCTATACTGCATGTCGACTGTGAGGTAATCGTAGAATCCCTCCAGCGTGTAAACAGTATCTTCAAAAAAACGGGCCCCTAATGAACATAGTCCGCCGATTTCTCAGCAACACTCCCAACGAGGATAGAAAACACGTCCAGAAGCCTAGCCACTCGCCATTACAGCGAAGACATCTCAAAAGTCACTGCCAGAGTTCTTAAACCTCTTGGTATCATGGTAACACAGAAACGCACCAACACAGGAATACAGTTGCTCAAATACTTGTAAGGCTCCATACAGACAACAAGGAAAACTGATGTCATTTACAAAATATCTTCCAAGAACTGTAACAAATATTACTTGATCAAACAGGCAGAAAGCCATGATACCAAGAGGTTGTATCAACATCAACGAGCCACAAAAACACATGACCAATCTCACTAGTATCTTTTTGTACAGATGGGGAAGGACACTACCTTGACTGGGACCGGACATGCAGTCTAGGACAAGCCAAACAAAAACACGCATGAGAATTCCTAAAAAACATAACATTCCAAGCAGAACTCTACCAATAAATACATTGACTTCGATTACATTTACTACCCCATGAGAAAATTAACAAGAAATGACAGCACCACATGAAATTCCGTCACCACAGGAAATGACGTCACAAACTTAAGGAAACATGACCACGAAATAAAATTCTCGCTATGCCACCAGTCTTTCTTCCAGACGCTCACTGATGGTTTTTCTTAGTATGATGACAAAAAGTCTGAAAACTAACCTTCCATCTTAGCGAGCGAACCGACATCCAGGGTGGAAACAGGCTATTCGGCACACCAATCCACACCGAACGTCTGGAGAGTATCCCAAACTGAGACATCCCCTACCCTGTTCATATCACCCTGTATTTACCATGGCTAATACACCTAACATAAATATCCCTGAACTCTATGGGCAATGTTAGCACGACCAATTCACCTAACTGCGTAGTTTTGGCTTGGGAGGAAACCAGAGGACCCGGAACAATCCCACGCAGACACGGGAAAAAGATGCAACTCCACACAGACCGTTTCCCAAGGCTGGAGTTGAATCCAGGTCCTTGGCACTGTAGGGTAGCAGTGTTAATCACGAAAGCAACTTGCAGCCTCTGAATGTACAAGAAATGACCACATCAACACCTCCACACGTGCACCTTGGAACAGGTTATAAATGGCCACATCCCGTGAATACATGAAAAGAAGCGAAAACCCTACTGTTTTTCACCCTGTTCCGTATCCATATGGGCTGTCTTCGAGAACGCCAGAAGAGAGTGCCATTGCATTATGTACGTCACCACATGAACTACCAATCAGTTGCATGCATAAATGTAGAGAGGAATCAATAAACAAACACATTAATCCGCAGACAGAGCAACATGCACTTTCGCTCTGACACACACAGATACGCACACTCACAAAAAGTCAAGCATAACCAAGTGCACCCAAATACAGACACAAAAGCATCAACAAAAATGCAGAGACAGGGAGGTTGTCAGTATTTCCCTTGCTCTGTGGAGGGCTTTTCACTATTTCACTTGTTCTAGAAAGTGTGTGTTAGCATTTCTGTTGCTTATTTTGCATGGTGTCATTATTTTAATGGCTCCAATAGCAGTGTGTCAATAGTTCAGTCCCTCCATGTGCAGTTTTTCAGTATTTCACTTGCTTATATTAATGGTTGTGCCAATTTGTCACTTCTTGTGTGCGGATCTTGACTCTCAGAAAATGCCAATGCTTACAGGTGTCACCAAACCTAGAAAAATTGTAAGATTTGTAGAGGACAGAGAGGAACACCAACAAGACAGTGACAAGTTGGTGAAGTATTCGAGAATATGACAACCTGAGGTTCCATGCAGAGCAGTGTGATGTGATGCACTTTGGTATGAAGCACATTGAAAGACAATATAAAGTAGTCTGCAGAGTTATTAATGGGGAATGAGGGAATAGAAGACTATGAGTGTATATCAGCACGGATTGTTGAAGAATTCAGGACAAGTGGAGAGAGCATAAAATATGACAGATTAGTTTCATTTTCTGAGTTGTTTACAGGAGGGGGTGTTGGAGGGGTCCTCCCTTCCTGGGAGATGGTGGAGACGATATGTTTTCCACCCACCGTCAGCCCAACGTTACCCCGGAGATTTCATTTGAACCAGCTCAACACAAAAGGGAAATGGCACCAGGGTCACGGCTTTGTGGTTGCTCTGAGGGAACTGAACTGACAGTGGGTTGAAAGTGAGAATTACCATTCCCTGAACATTGTTCCTTACCTGGTTGGTGGGATGTGCTCGTGCGGGGGGAGGGTGTGTGAGGGAATGGATATTGGCCACTCAATGACCCAGCTTGACCATCTTCGAGGCTGTTTAATTTCCTTGGAATAGTAGAAAAGGAGGGATGAGTGAGCGTGGTAATATATGACCCTGCTGTTCGTCCTGGTGTTGGTGGTGGGATCATGGTGTGTTTAATGAAGGGGGTCAGTCCACAATGTTATATCCATGCCGTGTTATTAGTGTATTGGGGGGCGGGCTAAAGTAGAGGTGAATGGTGGGGGAGGTACTGCATGCAGTAATAAGAGAGGAAAATCATGAGCCTTGTTTTGGGGTACGTGCAAGAACAAATAGACAGTGACTGTGAGGGAGCAGAGAATATACAGCAACACTTATCCTGACAGAGCGGGAAAGGTTATTGGTTCTTGTCCTGTATTGCTGGACATATTTTAAGATCACTGGCTTTGCAATGAGCTTGGTGGTGAACTCAGACTATGCTTGGTTGATCTGCACTGTGGCCACCTTTGGGAACAGAATGGTTTCCTCTGTACTAGCCCATCTACCAGGAACTCCGTGCCCTGTCGACAAATGATGATGTAATTGCCCCTACTTGCCATGCTCTGGGTCATAGAACATAGAACATAGAACAATACAGCACAGAACAGGCCCTTCGGCCCACGATGTTGTGCCGAACATTTGTCCGAGCTGAAGCACCCATCCATGTACCTATCCAATTGCCGCTTAAAGGTCACCAAAGATTCTGACTCTACCACTCCCACAGGCAGCGCATTCCATGCCCCCACCACTCTCTGGGTAAAGAACCTACCCCTGACATCTCCCCTATACCTTCCACCCTTCACCTTAAATTTATGTCCCCTTGTAACACTGTGTTGTACCCTGGGAAAAAGTTTCTGACTGTCTACTCTATCTATTCCTCTGATCATCTTATAAGTCACCCCTCATCCTTCGCCGTTCCAACGAGAAAAGGCCTAGCACTCTCAACATATCCTCGTACGACCTATTCTCAATTCCAGGCAACATCCTGGTAAATCTTCTCTGCACCCTCTCCAAAGCTTCCACATCTTTCCTAAAGTGAGGCGACCAGAACTGCACACAGTACTCCAAATGTGGCCTAACCAAAGTCATGTACAGTTGCAACATCATTTCACGACTCTTGAATTCAACCCCTCTGCTAATGAACGCTAATACACCATAGGCCTTCTTACAAGCTCTATCCACCTGAGTGGCAACTTTCAAAGACCTATGAACATAGACCCCAAGATCCCTCTGTTCCTCCACCTCACTAAGAACCCTACCGTTAACCCTGTATTCTGCATTCTTATTTGTCTTTCCAAAATGGACAACCTCACACTTGGCAGGGTTGAACTCCATCTGCCACTCCTCAGCCCAGCTCTGCATCATATCCAAGTCCCTTTGCAGCCTACAAGAGCCCTCCTCACTATCCACAACTCCACCAATCTTCGTATCATCTGCAAATTTACTGACCCACCCTTCGACTCCCTCATCCAAGTCATTAATAAAAATTACGAACACCAGAGGACCCAGAACTGATCCCTGCAGAATTCCACTTGTAACTGGGCTCCAGGTTGAATATTTACCATCTACCACCACTCTCTGACTTCGACTGGTTAGCCAGTTTTCTATCCAATTGGCCAAATTTCCCTCTATCCCATGCCTCCTGACTTTCCGCATAAGCCTACCATGGGGAAACTTATCAAATGCCTTACTAAAATCCATGTATACTACATCCACTGCTCTACCCTCATCCACATGCTTGGTCACCTCCTCAAAGAATTCAATCAGACTTGTAAGGCAAGACCTACCCTTCACAAATCCGTGCTGGCTGTCCCGAATCAAGCAGTGCCTTTCCAGATACTCATAAATCCTATCCCTCAGTACCCTTTCCTTTACTTTACCTACCACCGAAGTAAGACTAACTGGCCTGTAATTCCCGTGGTTATCCCTATTCCCTTTTTTGAACAGGGGCACAACATTCGCCACTCTCCAGTCCCCTGGTACCACCCCCGTTGACAGTGAAGATGAAAAGATAATTGCCAACGGTACTGCAATTTCCTCTCTTGCTTCCCACATAATCCTAGGATATATCCCATCAGGCCCGGGGGACTTGTTCAAGTTGTTCAAAATATCCAACACATCTTCCTTCCTAACATGTATCTCCTCTAGTTTACCAGTCCGTTTCACACTCTCCTTTTCAAAATACGGTTCCTCTCATTCGTAAATACTGAAGAAAAGTACTCATTCAAGACCTCTCCTATCTCTTCCGACTCAATACACAGTCTCCCACTACTGTCCTTGATCGGACCTACCCTCGTTCTCGTCATTCTCATGTTTCTCACATACGCATAAAATGCCTTTGGGTTATCCTTGATCCTATCCGCCAAAGATTTTTCATGCCCTCTCTTAGCTCTCCTAATCCCTTTCTTCACGTCCCTTCTGGCTATCCTGTATCCCTCCACTGCTCTGTCTGAACCCTGTTTCCTCAACCTTATGTAAGCCTCCTTCTTCCTCTTTACAAGACATTCAACCTCCCTCGTCAACCAAGGTTCCCTCACACGACCATTTCTTCCTGCCTGATCGGTACATACATATCAAGGACACGTCGTATCTGTTCCTTGAAAAAGTTCCACACTTCCACGACATCCTTCCCCGACATCCTATGCTCCCAACTTCTGCTCCTCAGATCCTGTCTTACAGCATCGTAATTACCCTTCCCCCAATTGTAAAACCTACCCTGTTGCACGCACCTATCTCTCTCCATAACCAAGGTGAAAGTCACAGAATTGTGGTCACCATCACCAAAATGTTCACCCACTAACAAGCCCATCACTTGTCCCGGTTCATTACTGAGTACCAAATCCAAAATGGCCTCCCCTCTCGTCGGACAATCTACATACTGTGTCAGAAAAGCTTCCTGGGCACACTGCACAAACACCGCCCCATCCAACCTACTAGATCTAAAGAGCTTCCAAACAATATTTGGGAAGTTGAAATCGCCCATGACTACTACCCTGTGGCTTCTGCACCTTTCCAAAATCTGTTTTCCAATCTGTTTCTCCACATCTCTGCTGCTATTGGGGGGCCTATAGTAAACACCCAACAAGGTGACCTTTCCTATTTCTGACTTCAGCCCATACTACCTCTAAAGGCAGATCCCCCTCGAACTGCCTTTCTGCAGCTGTTATACCACTTCTGATTAGCAACGCCCCCCCTCCTTTTTACTGCCCTCCCTAATCCTACTGAAACATCTGTAACTAGGAACCTCCAACAACCATTCCTGTCCCTCTTCTATCCACGTTTCCTTGATGGCCACAACATCGTTGTCCCAGGTACCTATCCACGCCTTAAGTTCACCGACCTTATTTCTGATACTCTTTGCTTTGAAGTATACGCACTTGAACCCATCTCTGCGTCCGCAAGTATTCCCTGTCAGTGCTACCTTCTTCACATCTGTATAGGACAACTCTATATTGAGAAAGCTCAAACGTGTCTCTCTTGGTCTTTTAAGGAACAAACCACTGCCAGGGATCACGGAATATCCAGGGGCATCCGGGTGTTGGTGACTACATCCGGGTGATGGGTGGGAGAAATGGACTGGCATTGAATGAGAGGATCACCTTCGGGATGAGTAGCTGGTTACTAAGTCAGCAGAAGATCCCTCCGTCACAAAGAAAATGTCACTAAGACCAGTTATTGTTTGATTTAGGCCAGTGAGACGAAGTATCTCCTGTCCCCACCCACAGTTACAAAGCTGTAGAAAAAATCGTCACCAAAAAGTCTCCCTCATCTGGACTCAGAATAATATCCCACCCATCCATCTTTACTGGGAACACTATCTCATGTTGTAGAATGTACTGAGATGTCTACATTGCAGCATTCAGAAACCTGTGAACACATTCTTCGATGTCACTGTCTCTTCGACTCCCCTTCTCTGTCTCTTTCCCAAACCAGTTACGTTTGTTGGTACATCAACTGATACCACCTACTATTTTTCTCTGTCTGTGAGAATCTAGGATGGTTATGTGAGGTGGATTGAGAATCTGGCAATATATTTTTTTGTTCTCATTCTTGTGATTGGCCCCTCCAAGTTCTAATTCCTACAGCTAGTCCCATTCGCCAATCTACCTCCATAGTTCAGCATTGTTGTCCAAAATGTACTTGTCCATTTTTAACGTGAACAGCTGTCCTGTATAATTTACTGGCCTTCGGTGTTACTCACCCAAGGTTATCGGGATACACCACTAAAAAACCGCTCTGGTCACTCCTCAGCCTCAACACTCCAGGGATTATAGCCCCAGCCTACTTAACCTTCCCTGTAGCTCAACCCCACTAATCCACCCCCATCAAAATGCCAGCAACATACTTGTGAAACTTTTATATTAGCTTTCAAGTTTATCAATATCCTTCCGGAAGCAGAGAGACCAGGATTAAAGGCACTATTACAAAACTGGCCGAACCAATGTCCCATACTGATGCAACGCGCCATCCAAGCACTTTAACTCAAAGCACTGTCCAACAAAGGTAATTGTAGAAACTTCCTATTTTACCACCCTGCCTTGCTGTACCAAATGCAACACATCACATTTATGTGAAATAAATTCCATCTTCCAATGCTCCGCACAATCTCGTTAGTCCTTGCTTTTTCCAAATGCATATACATCCGACCAATTTTCGAGAACATGTGCCGTTCAAGTTGAGGTTTTGAATGTTAGTTTGCCCACTGAGTTGGAAGATTTGGTTTCAAACCTTTCGTCACGAAGTTAGGGAACATCAATATTTTTTTTCTTTCACGTTTAGTCACCATACTGCTCGTGTTACCCCGTATGGTGACGAATCAAACAAATGCAAAACTTCCAGCTCAGCGAGAAAATTCACATCCACAAACCAACCGTTCCCTCGAAATTCTCCATGAAAAACTGAGTCAAAGTTAAAGTCAGGCTCAGCGGACTATAGTTCCTTACTTTCATAAGTAGTGGCATCACATGAACAAATCTCCAATCTTTTGGCACCAGCCTTGTGGCAATAATGACATAAATGTATCAGCAAGGTGCATGGCAATCACTTTCCTCGCGTCCAACAAAGTTCTTGGGGACAACTGATCATGTCCCAGAGATTAATTCACTTTTATGCTCTTATGAAGGTTCAGAGGTGTACTGTATTTTTAATAGAGTTCGAAAGTTCGCAAGGACCAACAAAACGCGGAGAGTCTTGAAAAAGGTAACAAGATGACTCTTGGACGAAACAATTGCAGCATCTTGTTTACCATGAAACATGATGAAATTCAAATTCTGCCCATCAGTTTGAATTATGTCCCAACACAACAAAATCCAATCAATTTGAATTTAGTATTTTGAAAATATCAAAATCAATGAAATAATCCAATGTTGTATGTTATCAATTGGAAATTTTGAACACTTTGAAGGAGAACTGCCAAAGACCAACAAATGTAGATTGCCATTACGAAAGAGATAGTGCTAGAAAAGTTAAAAAGTCTTAAAATTGATAAATCTCCTGGCCCCGATGGGATACACCCTGGAGTTCCGAGAGAGGTGGCTGAGGAAATAGCAGAGACATTGGTTGAGATCTTTCAAGAGTCACTGGAGTCAGGAAAGGTCCCGGATGATTGGAAGATGGCTGTTGTAACCCCCTTGTTCAAGAAAGGATCAAGGCAAAAGATGGAAAATTATAGGCCAATCAGCTTAACCTCGGTTGTTGGTAAAATTCTAGAATCCTTCATTAAGGATGATGTTTCTAAATTCTTGGAAGAGCAGAGTCTGATTAGAACAAGTCAACATGGATTTAGTAAAGGGAGGTCATGCCTGACAAACCTGTTGGAATTTTTTGAAGAGGTAACAAGTAGGTTAGACAGGGAAACCAAGTGGATGTGGTCTATCTAGACTTTCAAAAGGCCTTTGATAAGGTGCCACACGGGAGGCTGCTGAGCAAGGTGAGGGCCCATGGTGTTCGAGGTGAGCTGCTGGGATGGATTGAGGATTGGCTATCTAACAGAAGGCAGAGAGTTTGGGATAAAATGTTCTTTTTCAGAATGGCAGCCGGTGACAAGCGGTGTCCCGCAGGGTTCGGTGCTGGGGCCACAGCTGTTCGCATTATATATTAATGATTTGGATGAGGGAACCGGGGGCATTCTAGCGAAGTTTGCCGATGATACGAAGTTAGGTGGACAGACAGGTAGTACTGAGGACGTGGGGAGGCTACAGAAGGATCTAGACAGGTTGGGAGAGTGGTCCAGGAAATGGCTGATGGAATTTAACGTGAGCAAGTGCGAGGTCTTGCACTTTGGCAAAAAGAATAAAAGCATAGACTACTTTCTGAATGGTGAGAAAATTAATAAAGCCAAAGCACAAAGGGATCTGGGAGTGCTAGTCGAGGATTCTGTAAAGGTAAACATGCAGGTTGAGTCAGTGATTAAGAAAGCGAATGTAATGTTGTCTCTTATCTCAAGAGGGTTGGAATATAAAAGCAGAGATGTACTACTGAGACTTTATAAAGCTCTGGTTAGGCCCCATTTGGTGTACTGTGTCCAGTGTTGGTCCCCACACCTCAGAAAGGACATACTGGCACTGGAACGTGTCCAGCGGAGATTCACACGGATGATCCCTGGAATGACAGGTCTCACATATGAGGAACGGCTTAGGATACTGGGATTGTATTCGTTGGAGTTTAGAAGACTAAGGGGAGACTTAATAGAGACGTACAAAATAATACATGGCTTGGAAAAGGTGGATGCTAGGAAATTGTTTCAGTTAGACAAGGAGACGAGGACCCGTGGACACAGCCTTAGAATTAGAGGGGGTCATTTCCGAACAGAAATGCGGAGACATTTCTTCAGCCAGAGAGTGGTGGGCTTGTGGAATTCATTGCCACGGAGTGCAGTGGAAGCCGGGACGCTAAATGTTTTCAAGGCTGAGATTGATAGATTCTTGTTGTCTAGAGGAATTAAGGGATACGGGGAGAACGCTGGTAAGTGGAGCTGAAATGCGCATCAGCCATGATTGAATGGCGGAGTGGACTCGATGGGCCGAATGGCCTTGCTTCCGCTCCTATGTCTTATGGTCTTATGGTCTTATGCTCGCTGAAACCTTCTGAAACGTTCCTGTGGATAAGAAGTTTGCAGAGCAGAACGTCGAAACTCACCTGGTGAGAATCTAAAGAGGAAAATCTGCAAAGGAGAAATACGGAAAGCTGACTGGTTTTGAAACGTTATTTTGTTTTGTAAGTATTAATCGGGATGTTTTATGGAACTGTTTTTGGAGAGTGAGAGTTAAAAGGTAGCTTTCAGGAAATGAAGATGGAAATATGTGTTAGTTTTAATATTCTCTCTTGGACTTAAACAAGAAAGTTGAATATTTGTACTGAAAGTAGTTATCTCTGGGATTGTTCTTTGCCTCTTGAACTTTGACAAATTACAAAATGAGTTAAACTTTTTCTGTGTTCTTGCTGTAAATTAGTCGATGGGGTAACCCCGTGTCGTACCAGTTTGGGAGCTTTTGTCTATTATTCGAATAGTTTCAGACAAAGCCAGTCTGAGATTTGGGTGGATGTGAACACATTCTGATTACAGGAAAGCCCAGTAAATTGAATCACTTGCTGGTCAGTATCCTCGAGCTTCAAGATATAAAGGTGAAGCAATTTATTTAATTTTGGTGACTAGTGGTGGGACAAATTAAAAGGGAAAGAAGTGGCTGTTAAAATTGCTAAAGAGGTACTGTGTTTTAAGAGTGTCTCTCAAAGTTGCGAAAGAAGTTTAGAAGGAAAGAAAAATGACGTAATCTTAGAATTAGCAAATAAGTTAGATTTATGATTAACCAGAGGCAGATTAAAGCTAAAATTTAAAGGGAATTAGCCAATCACTGAAGAGTCTTGGACAGACAAGTGCAGTACAGTTTGCAAAACTTCAAGTAAAATTGAGAAAAATGGCTTTCGCTGCTGAAGAAAGGGAGAGAGAAAGAGAAAGAGTGAGAGAGAACGATAGAGCAAAAAGAGAGAGAGGATTCTTAGATGTGAAAAGAGAGAGCAGGAAGGGAGAGAGAAAGAGAGAGAAGAAAAGAATTGAGAGAAAAAGAGACGAAAAAAGAAGGCTCTTAAATGAGAAAAAAGAGAGAAATTTGAACGTGATAAGTTGCGACTTAGCCAACTTAAGGTAGCAGAATGGAGTTAAAATGAGAATGTCGTGATATATGCAAATATGTCAAATCCCTGCCACATTTTGGTGAGAAAAGTGTGGAAGCCTTCCTTCTTTCATTCGAAAAATTAGCTAAGCAAATGGAGCGGTTCGAGGAATTATGGGTAATACCAGTTCAGGCTAAACCTGTTGACAGGAACACGTGAGGTGTTTATCATGCTGTCCGATGAGGGGTCAAGAGATTATGAGAAGGTCAAACAGGCTATTTTAATTGCTTATGAATTAGTGCCAAAAGCATACCGGCAGTGCTCAGAAACGCAAAGAAGGAATGAGGTTTGCTTTATGTTGAGTTTGAAAGAATTACGCAGAGTTGTTTGATGGATGGGTGCGACCTGTAAAGACAGATACGACCTATGAATCTCTAACAGAGATGATCCTGTTGGAGGTGTTTGAAAACTCACTTCCAGGAATTACAAGAATTCGCATAGAGGAACAGAAATTCCACGAACAGAGAAGGGCTGCAGAAGTAGCAGATGAATACATGTTGGTGGATACGAAAATCTTTCCACCAGAAATTCGTTCTGTCAGAAATAAACGTCGGGGGAAGGGGAGATCTCACACTACGAACAAAAAGAGAAGAGAACACTTTTAGGAATTTACCAAAGGTTCAAGAAGCCCCAAGAGATGGAAAAGAGGTGAGAAGCTTTGGGTGTTTTCACTCCAATGGACTGGGACAAAGAAAATTACAGTGCCAGTGTGTTCAGAAGGGCACTGGTGAAAGATGTTTTCATTGCCAGAAATTCGGACACGTGATGTCACAGTGCTCGTCGTTAAAGTAACATACTGTGGGGAACGATGAAGTAAAAGTTCAAGCCAGTGGCATTACTGAATGTAGTAAAGAAAGCCCCAAAAAGAGCTGAGGAGCTGCAGGATAGTACACAGCCAAGACAAGAGCTGGGTATGGAGTTAGTGCCTGAAGTCTATAAAGAAATTGCTGCTGCGGTAAAGTTCAGCGAGCACAGTGTGATGAAGGGAAAGAGGCTATGATTTTGAGAGAAACATGGGTTAACCTGTCACTGTTAGTGAGTGATAACGAATTTGAACTCTTACTCATCTGTTACTCGAGAGAGTGAGAATTTGTGCGACAGAAATTTACAGTTCGCCAATGTAAGGTCAGTTTGGAGTGTCATCTCAAGACTGCTGAAACAACAGTGGGAGTGATTGACAGAGTGTCAGTTCCAGGAATCTAGTTTGTACTTTCAAATGATTTAGCAGGCTCCACGGTGTGAGTGACACTCCTTGTTGTGTAGAAGCCGAAGGAAGAACAAGAAACTGACGATTTAAAACAGAAGTATCCTGGTATTTTGCAAACGTGTCTCACAATCAGATTCCACGATCATTAATCACAGCACGAGGCAGGAACTAAAGGGAAAGATGAAGGAGTTGAGGGTCAATTAGTGGAAACACCGTTTCACGTAATAACACAGGAACAACTGAAAGACGCAGCTGGTCAGACAGAAGGTTTTAGTCCTTAAAGGCTAAGGGATTGAAACAGAATAGCAAGATGGTTGAAGATGCAGATGCGAATGCATACGCTGAAAATGAGGCAGGGGAAACTCTTGATTGTTACAATCTGAAAGATGGAAACCTAAGATGGAAATGAATACCAAGACAGGTGGTGCAGAGGAGAAATGGGCCGAAGTGAAACAGATGGTTTTGCCGGCAGCATACGGACAGGAAGTGGTATGGCTAGCACATGAACTAACGGTAGAAGGTCACATAGGGGTATTTGTAGGACGGAAATGCACAAGGATGTGGCAACATTATACAGTACGTGTCATACATGCTAAATACTAGTTAAGCTACAGGCAGAAATAAAACCAGCACCTTTGTTGGAAGTTCTCATATTTGAAGAACATTTCACGTGGATTAGAAATGTGTGTATCGGTTCCTTCCTGAGAACTAGAAAAGAGACGTACCTGGAGAAATGGGTGCTGCTTACAGCCCCACGGAGTGAAGAATCAAATCCAATGATTTGAATTTTGATGTACCTCAAAATATATTAACAAGTTAAGAAACCCTTTTCGAGTGGGATAGTCGAGTTAACTATCTGTCTCAAGAGCATAAAACGCAGTTGACAGGTCTGTTCCTAAAATAGGAGGACATGTACTCCGATCAGATAGGAAGGACTACTGCTGTTTCACTTGAACTAGACGTAGGAAATACCCATGCAATAAAATAATACCCTTGTCATCTTAACCTTTTCAAAATCAGACAGGTCCAGAAGAAGGTGGAGGCGCTGCTCCACGACGGTATCATAGAACCTAGCCGGAGTGAGTGTGGTTTGCTGATCATCATAGTTCGTAGTCTGGACAAAACTCAACGATTTTGCGTTGATCATCAGAAGGCCCACGCTATTATAAAATTGGACTCATATCAAAAACTGGGATTGGAGTGCTGTGTCGGGACAAGACAGATACACCACCAAGTTGGACTTACTGCGTGATTAGTGCCAGGTATATTGAACCGAGATGGTGAAAGAAATTTTTGCATTATTACCACAAATGGGCTACATCAATTCAATGTGATGCCCTTTGGAATGACGAGCACATCAACCAAATTCTGAAAACTGATGAACAGATTTGTGTTTGGGTTAACAAACTATGCATTCTATTTCGGTGATGTAGTGATCTTTAGTAAGTTCTGGAAAGATCGCATGGTACATTTGCAGAACTCTTGGAATGACGACGTGAAGCCAACTGGGAAGGAACTTGAACAAAACTTAATTCGTGAAAGCAGGGGTGAAGTTCTTCAGACAGAGCATCGGTCGTGGAAGGTTGACCCCAAGGAACGCAAAGACGAATGCCATCGAGGTATTTCCAGCAATAACCTGGAAGCAAATGGGGCTCCAATTCTTAAGACTAAGCGGATTCTATCGGAAGTTCGTTCCAATCTCCAGCAGTGCAGTGGCAACATGAACCGATTTGCTGAGAAAGAAGACAGTGTTCCATGTTAGAACAATGTAAACATCAATGCATGTTTCATAAAAAATGTGTCGGAGATGTTTGTGTACATGAATCACAATCCTTTTACCTTCTTGGAACGATTTAAAGGCAAGGATATTTCATTGGAAGCTTATGTTACAGGTTTCAAATTTGCATATCCACTTGTTACAGGTCGGAAGAACGTAATCGCAGATCCGTTATTGTGAGCTTAACTGATAATTTGTAGGTAACAATGGTATCTATTCATGGTTGTACTTACTTGGGAAGAACTTAATATGAACTTAGATTGAAGTCAGATACATTTCATGATATTGTGGGTGAGGCAAAGTGAAAAAGAATGAAGCCATTCTTTTCATTATGATTGTTTTTTTTCCCCCAAAGATAGGAGGTTTTATGAAAATATAGCAGTCTACTCTACCATTGAAAAGGTAGCGAGGCGAGACGAAGCGCAGAGAGCTCTGAGCAAGGTCACAACGTAAAACTTGGTAGAAACAAATAGTAATAGCTGGGTGGTCATGAAAAACAATAAATTCCAATTCGGCCAATCTGTTTAAATTATGCTCCAAAATATCAAAATCTAATCAAATTTGAATTTATCATTTTGATAATATTTAAACCAAAAACCAAATCCGATATGTTGGGCTATAAAACCGGAAATTTTGAACAGATATCGGAGAACTGCCAAAGACCAATACATGTAGACTGATAGCTGAAGAAATCTCTGAAAGTTATTTATGTATAAAGAGTTTGCATACCAAAACATCGAAAGACACCTGGAGAGAGTCTTCAAGGAAATCTGCAAACGAGAATCGGAAAATCTGACTGGCTTTCAAACGTAATTTTGTTTTGTAAGTCTTAATATGGAATTTATTTATCTCTAAGTTTGAACGTAGTTTGAAGAGAAAGGGTTTGTTAACAATTGTCGGTTTTAATATTCTATTTTGGACGTAAAGAATAACGTTGTTAAAAGTTATTTTAAATTGTGACCTCTGTGGTCTTTCATTTCCTCGCGAATGTTAGCAGATTAATGCACGAGGTGAACCTTTCGTGTGATGCAGGTTTAAATTAGCAGAAGGGTTAACCCGTGTCACGCCATTTTTGGGGATTTCGATAGCGAGGAGAAAAGGTTTCCACAGATTCAGTATGAGATTTGGACAGATTTGAAAAAAAAAATGGTGTCGAAAAAAGCTCAGTAGATATAAACTCTTGCAGGTTAGCATCCTCGATATTTCAATAAAACGTAGGTGAGACGATTTGTTTCATTTTTGGTGCATTGTGGTTGGTTAAACGAAAAGCGAAAGAAATGATTCTTAAAATTTCGAAAGTTGTTCTGGGCTTTGAGGATGATTCTCAAATTTGCCAAGTCAATGTAGAAGGAAGGTAAAAGGACATAGCATTAGAATTAACAAAGAAGAGAAGTAAAGCTGACATTTTAAGGAAATTACTCAAATATTCAAGCGTGTCAGTTAAGTAGTGCAGTGGAAGTAGAAAACATAAATTACTATGCAGGAAAATGGAGTTAGAAGATTAAAAAAGGGAGAGGCAAAGTGAAAGAGAGAGAGAAACAGGAAAGAGACAGAAGGGTCTTAGCTCAGCAAAGAGAGAGAAAAGAAAATAAGAGAGAAAGAGAGAGGGGGAAGGGACAGAAAATGAGAAAGTGAAGAGGGCGAGAGAAAAGAAAGACAGAGAATTTTCTTTGCAGAGCAAAAAGAGAGGCATTTCGTAAGTGAGAACTTGCGAATTAGTCAGCAAAGTGAAGTTAACATGATGAAGATTAAAGAGATTTTAGTGAGGTATACAAATATGACAAAACTCTACCACATGTTTTATGAGAATGACGTTGAAGCTTCTTTATTTAATTTGGAAAAAAATGGCAAGGCAATGTAGTCATCCGAGGATTCATGGGTAATAGTAGTTCAGTCTAAACCCATAGGCAGATGGAGTTAGGTATATCCAGGTCTGTCAGATGAGGGGTCAAGAGATAATGAATAGGTAAACGGGCAATTTTAATTACTTATAAATTGGTCCAGAAGCAAATACACAGCTGTTCAGAAACATAAAGAAAGAACCATATCAGACTTATGTTGAGTTCAAAGGAATAAAACATAGTCATTTTGGTTAATGGGTGCAAGCTTTAATGGTAGATAGGACCCATGCGGCTCGAAGAGAGATTTGTCTGCTGGAGGAGATAAAAAAAAAACTTCCAAAGATCACAAGAATTCACGTGAACGAACAGACATTTCAGGAAGTCAGAAGAGCAGCACAACTGGCACATGAATACATGTTGATGCATAAGGCAAGCTTCTGGTCAGAATTTCGTCCTGTAAGGGATACACGTCAGGAGAAGGGGAGATCCTCCACTACGAAACAAAGAGTAGAGAACTCTGTTAGGAATTTGCCAAAGATTCAATAGGTCTAAGAGGGTGGAAAGGAGGTGAATGGACTCCGGTGTTTTCACTCTTTTGGAGAGGGAAATAAAAAGTTACAGTAGCAGTGGTTTCAGAAGGGAACTGGGAAAAATGTGTTTTCAAAGCCACAAAATGAGACACGTAAAGAAAAGCATTTTAGATTAAAAAATCAGTAAAAGAAGCTAAGCCAGTGGCACTAGTGAACATGGTAATGGAAACCCCAAGAAAAGCCAAGGACCTGCAGGAGAGTGCACAGCCCAGGCAAGGGTTGAGTGTCTAGTCCGAACCTGGTGTCTATAAAGAATTTGTCACTGTGGGTAAAGCTTGCTTAGAAAGAGTAGCGGGAGGACTGCAACAAGTTATAATTATGAGGGAAACACGATCTCACCAGTCGCCGATGGTAAGAGATGAGTGAATTTGCACTCTTTCCGATCTGTTTCCCAAGAGTGTGTCAATTTATGTTACTGAAATTTAGCTTTCCCCTGTGTGAGAACAGGTTGGAGTATGAACTCAAGACTGGAGAACTCACAATGGTAGTGATTGACAGAGTGTCAGTTCCAGGAATCCAGTTCGTACTTGGGAATGACTTTTCAGGTTCGAAGGACGGACTGCCACCCGTTGTTGTGGAGAAGCCCAAGAGAGAACAACAAACGAACGAGTTAAAACTAAAACATCTTGGTATTTTACCAGAAGATGTAGTAACCAGATCCCACTATCATAAGTCACAGGCCGAAGCGGAAACTAAAGAGAAAGATGAATGAGTTAAGGTTCAGTTAGTGGACACCCTGATTGACGTCATGGTGCAGGAAAAGAAACACTGAACAGGCAGCGGGTCAGACAACAGTGTTTGAGCCTGAAAGGCTAAGGGACCTGAAACAAAAAGACAGGATGATAAAATAAATATATATCTGGATGTGCTTTCTGAAAAGGAGAATGGGGTCTATTCCTGAGTTTTATTATCTGAAAGATAGAATCCTAAGACGGAAATGGAAACCACAGCAGGTTAGTGAAGTGGCGAAATGGATCAAAGTGCACCAGGCTGTGTTGCTGGTAGCATACAGCCACGAAATGTCATGGGTTGCACACGAACGAACTGTGTCGGAGACGGTTGTGTGCACGGATCACAATCCTCTTGCATTCTTGGAACGCTTTAAGAACAAGTATATACGACTACTGCGTTGAAGTCTTACATTACAGACTTTAATTTACATATCATGCACGGTGTGAGTCGGAAGAATACAATCGTTGATGTATCATCATGGATTTAACTGTACATATGAATATTGTCTATTCAATGTTACATTTATGTGGGAAGAAGTTAATTTGAACTTTGATTAAAGTCATACGTTTGTCATGAAATTATGGTTAAGGAATATACACATGAAAATTAATCCATCCTTTGTTAATGATGTTTCATTTAATTTCTGAAGAGGGAATGTATCATGAGGGTGTAGCAGTGCACTGTATCTATAAAATATTTGAAATTCTAGCAAGGATTGACAAAGCTCAGAGTCCTGAATAAGGTATCAATGTAACACTTGTTCGAAAGGAATAGCAGCAGATGGATTGCCATGAAGCAAAAAAAAAGTTGAGCTAATCAGTTTACATTGTGCCCAAAATTAATATTTGATAATATTCAAACGAATTAAACGATCTCATGTTTTGGGTTAAAGAACTGGTCATTTCAACAGTTTGGGGGAGAACTGCCAAATAAAATCAAACGGAGACTGCCAGCTGAAGAGGTCTTTGAAAGGTATTTTTCTATATGGAGTTTGCTGAGCAGAGCATCGAATCCCACCTGGAGAAAAAACGATGGCGAAAAATTCACAAAGGGCAATCGAACAAAGCGAACTGGCCAAGAAACGTGATTATATTTTTAGTTCGTAAATCTTTATAGAGTGCTTCTTTTAAAAAATTCGGGATACAATCTGGGGTGGGAGCAAAAAGATAGCTTGAAGAGAAAGGAGTGGTAAATAGCTGTTGGTTTGAATATTCCTCTTGGACTTAAAGAATAAAGTTGTTAATTTTTACTTTACACAGTAAACTCTGAGATAGTTCTTTGCCTCTGGAATTTTAACAGATTACAGCACAAGAGGAAACTTTTCTCTTTTGCTGGTTTACATTTGCAGTGGATTTTACCCCCTGCCGTAACAATGCATGTAAGATGCCCAGTACTTATCCATGTAATATCGAAATTTTTGAAAACATCACAATATATTTCCCCAAGTTGTCCCGCTCTTGTAGCCGTCTCCACAGTGAATCCTGCCGGGAAATATTTGTTTAATATCTCATCGATCTCTTGAGATTCCACACAAAGACAGCCTTGTTCATCTTTATGTGGCCCTATTACCTCTCGCTTAATCTTTTGCCATTAATGTGTTTGTAGAAATTCTTCAATGTCTTGTTAACACTATTTCCAAAGTCATCTTACGTCCTCTTTTAAACGGCTAGATGTCACAATTGAATATACTCATCCTGCCCTTATAATCCTCTTGGGATTCACTCGATCTCACTACTCTTTACGTGATACATGTCTCCTCCTGTTCCTTTACTAGAGTATACATATCCATCGTCATCCAGCACTCCCTGAAACTACCAGCCTTGCTAGTCTCTCTAATAGGGAAATATTGTCTCTGGACTCTCTTAATGCAGCCTTTAAAGTCTTTTCATTTTCCAAACATCCCTTCACCTATGAATAGCGTCTCGCAATCGGCCTTTCAAGGGGTTTGCCTAACACTTCCAAAGTTAGAACTTTAACGTTTACATCAGGTGTATACTTTTCCATAACTACTTTAAAACTAATCGATACTGCATGATCGACTCAAAAGTTTGAATGAGCTCCTTCTGACCCTCTGTAGCAGACTCGAGAGGCATAATGTCCTCCTCCTGTCCCTCTGTAATAGGTTTGAGAAGCTGAATAGACTCCTTCCTTTCCTCTGTAACAGGCCTGAGACATTAAATGACACCGAAAAGCGTGGATTATCAGCAGCCACTCAACTATATCTGATGGAGTTCCCGCTCTTCTCAGCTATAGAAGCACAAACAGCACAATGTGATGCTGCGACGCTCTCAGTGACACCTGGTACATGTGCAGTATCACTTCTCTCTGTTTTAAATGATTCCCATAACAAAATGTTCCAAAATTCTGGCTTTCCATCTGTTCAAGTAATAATAGGCTCATGTAGGCTGAATGACTTTCGCCTATCCCTCTGTAACAGCCACATAGGGCCAGAATTATTTCCTCATGTTCCTCCAGTACTAGTGCTCGATATCAAGGTTATGAAGGGATTTGGTATCAGTGGACCTTAACCCAGGATTACCCCCACACAAAGTCAATGGGCAAATATTATCGTGCTTTGGGTTAAAGGATTTATAAATATCCCCACTAGACATTTTATGCAGCTGGTCTGTTATTTTTAAACACCACCGTTTCCTTTTATAAACAGCGGGGGACATATACATCACTGCGGTTTTCCAGCAATACTCTCACATGCAATTTTTAAAACCCGTTTTATAAAGATTGAAATATTTATGGTCCATTGCATAGTAACCCTCATTCATTCCATCCAACCTGTGTCAATGTCTCCTTTTATTGAGATATGCAGAGTGACGTAACGAAACAGTTATTTGAGCCTGTTTGTTTAGGCACTCTGATTAATGTCAAACTCAATCGATTCTAATTATTCCAGTGGAAGGTTTCTAGCTTTTAATAAGAAATGAGGCCTGTTCAATGTGTTAACCCACAGCATGAGTGGGAGCATCACCGACATCACTGACAAGGATGAGCAGCTCCAGAGAAAGTGGAGGAAAGATCTGAATCTGAGGACATTAACGTTGAAAGTTCTGACAATGGATCAGCATCTGACAACACTAGACTGGAGTGTTACAGCAATGTGTCATAATCTGAGACAATAAATTGGAATGTTATAGCAATAGACAGGAGTTTATCGAATTTTGTTTGGACTTTTTCTGCATATTATTTAGGTTACCATTATCTTCGTGGATCAATGTCGCTCGTTGCGTTATTTAATACTTTTAATATCCTATCCTGGGCTTTGTTGGTGTCCCTGGTACGACTCACTGTCCAGATGTTGTTTCTGTAAACAAGTTATGACATTTCTGTTCTTTCATTTCGTCCACACTTCAGCCACCATTGTTGTTCTTGTTGAGACTCTGAATCCAGATACTCACTCTGCAGACTACTACTAACTGGATTAGTGAACTTATTCAACAGCTGTCTCCCTGGTTACTTCTGTGAGTGTTATGCACGGCTTTCTGACTTGACCTTCTCAGTTTCTGCTGCGAACCATTGTCTCACTGCAATGTTATTTAAATATTGCGAACATGAAGGCCACGTTCTTCAGTTCTAATTACAGACTCCATTTCCTTCCTGTGATTCCATCCTATCCCTGGAGGTTACCTGAGGTTGAAACAGACGAGTCATAACTGTGGTGTTCCCTTTACCCACGACTGATTCCTGACACCATACCATGAGCATCAATAACTTCAACTGCTTGCTACCCCAGAATACATCTGCAACTTGAACCTTGAGCTATGAAGTACAGACTTAACGATGGGAATAACCTGTTTTTGCAACTCGTGACTTCAAATCTGCAGAAGCAAATCTGATTCAAATACACATCAAAATCACAGCCATCTCTCATTTGTGTGTACTCTGACCCGTATTGATATTGGGGTTGACAGTGACATCATTTTAATATTCTTATGTACTATATCTCATCTGTCCATGAAACTTCTCTTCGTCTCTCTCTATCAATAACCGAAAAACCTGTTCATATTTAAATTGGTTTCCTCCGTGTGTATTTTCCATCAAGCAATAATCTTCGCAATCAACTGCACACACACACAAACTCACACACAGACACACAAACACACACAGACAGACACACACGCAGACACATGTGCGCGCGCACACACACGCGCACACACACACACACGCACACACACACACGCAAAGGCACACATACATGCACATCTACTTTTATACTGATCCAACGGAAACAGAGTGACATAAATTTGTTGGAGCCGCATTTACTGTCACTTACAACAAAGGCGCCACATCATCCCGTGCTCGTGCGAGTAATCTAATGCGAGTACAGTCCCCATATGATCGTACAAGTTTGCAATACTTCCCATGGTGGTCAGATAATTCAGGTTACTGGGAATCAAATGAGCATTGTCTATACAGCTATCCATTCTGGGTGGTGATCTTGCCCCAGTTTATGTCTTTTGAGGTGTTCTGTGAAGCAGATTCAGAATTTGATGTATCAAAACATTTCAATTGGTCTGACAATGACTTTATCCAATGTTGTAATTCTTGCAATTTTACTGTCGAATTTCTCACTTCTCCAGTTAGTCCCACTACCCTGTCTTTTTCTCTATATTTTCACAGCATGTTCTTAGTAAATTAACTGTTATTTTCTATCTTAATGTGAATCTCTCTGTCATTCTGTATCTTTCCCTGGCCTTGTTTTCTTTTTGGCTCCCGAGTACAGAGAGTGTTAGTATTGTGAAGCTTGCAAACAATGAAATGGTGTGTGTGGGGCTGTTGTTCACTTTGCGGTGAGTCCCATGTGGTGCTTCTTGTTAGACAGGTTGTTTCAGTAGCTGTGAGGCACGTCTTTGAAACTTGGTCTGTGCCTGTCCACACAACAAGCTGCTGATGTGGTCAGTAACACACGAGGCCCGCTGAGTAGGGTTATAATGGAACAGGGGTCCAAATTGTGAGACAATGATATTACTTTGAAAAAGAAATTTTCTGTTCGGATTTTCTTTTAAAGTGCGATCTGAAAAGCCGAACTGCTGACTGAAAACGGCTCCAATAAATAATTTAGGATTGAATTTCATTTTTGAATAGTGGAACAAATGGCCAGCTATTAAAGAAAGGGTTTTCTACTTTTTTAGCCTGCACATGCACTGAGTGCTTGGGGTCTCAGATGGATTGGAAACTTCCGTAAATCATCCACATCTATGATTCTCCCTCACGTTTCTCCTGAATGCGCTTTCCTTCTGGACTGGAGAACTGCATGCAAGAATGTACAGCTGAATGTGCCTAATTGCAAAAGGGATGTGTTTGTGGGATGGTGGCAAATTGCAACAGTCCATTACTAGATGTTACTCTATCGATTATTCAATTAAGTTATCGAATAATTAGGTTATTCAAAAGTCCTCTCTTTTTTTGCATTTTAATTAGAGCTGATAAATAGATTCTGTTTTGCCTGAAAAACCGATTTCACATTTAAGTTTAAAATAAGAAATGGTGGGCGTCCAGGTTACATTATTAAAATATTTTGAGGCGTTATGTTCTGATCCTTAGAAAACCGGGGACTTTTTCCTATCCTAGATTGGTAATTCCAAATTGGCTTTAGGATTAGCGGCCCGACAGTGTAAAAGTTCGCCATTTGTCCCCACAAGTCCAAACCGACCCTCTGAAAGTAACCCACCGAGATTGATTCTACTGCCCTCTTACTCTAAATTTACCACTGACTAATTCATCTCCCGACATATCCCTGAATGACGTGTGCAATCTAGTAAAGCCAACTCACCCATCCTGCATATCTTTGGGCTGTTTGAGCAAACCGGAGCACCTGGAGGAAACCCACGCAAACATGGGGAGTATGAAGATGGTAAGATTGTTGTGCTCAAATGTGGCTGCGGTAGTTGTTATTGCCTTTTGTTCCAGGTGTTATGTTCGGTTGCGATAAATAGTGTTTAGTGTTGCAATGCCTCTTTCAGTCACGAAACGTTTTCTGGGTATGGAAGAAATGGCTTTCAGAGTTTGAGACAAGGCGAGCAAAGCAATGCTGCTGCAAATGGCAGACAAGCTGGAGCTGGGTTTGCTTTTATCTGTGAGAAAAGGACAGGTAATTACAGCAATAGAAAGACATTTCAATTCTGGTGGAAATGCCACCGAAATATTTTGCAATTGCTAGAATTCAATTGCACATGCAGCAGCTTGAAAGTGAAAAGGAATTGAACCAGTTTGAATAATGATTACATGTCGACTCAAAAGAAAATGAGAGGAGGAAGAAAGACAAAACAGGTAACAGACAGAAAAAATTGCTTTTAAGAGAGTTTTTTCCAGCAATCTGGAGCATGTTAGCCTTGGCGCTTCTCCTATCAACTGCACAATTTTCCTCTGGTCTTATACCCAGACCATCGGATTGCGTCAGTGGCTTTTAAGAGTATCAATATACTCTATCCAAACTTGACTGGGCGTTGGTATTTTTCCAGGGTCCAGTTTAAACTGATTGGCTAAGTTCGAATTTGTTTCTATCTCGAGGCAACGAACTATTCGTCTTGTTCAACCCAGTGTTACATACATTGTTGCCTTATGATAACATTCCGTGCTGAGACCGGTAGTTCTGCTCCTTTTACCTCTCTTAAAGATACACCACATCTTTACAACCATACAAGCATAGTCTAAAAATGGCGAAAAGGACGTAGCAATTCTTTTTAATTTCATTTGAGAGAGTGGCTAGACAAATGCAGTGGCCAGTGACTATGTTGATTTTGGTAATCCGAACAAAGTTGGGAGGTAGAACGGGTGAGGTGTTCGCATCACTATCAGAGGAGATATCTGGGCCATTTGAGGAGGCGAAGACTGCCATCTGAAGTGCTTATGACATTGTACCAGAAGTCTACAGACAACATTTCTGGAATCTAAGACGTGACCCGGATTAAATGTATGTTGAGTTTGAATGGAACAAACAAAGTGAGCTTGATTGGTGGATGAGGGTATTAAAAATAGAGCAAATCTATGACGTTCGGAAAGCAATTCTTATTTTGAAGTGAAAATTCTCATCCTGGGGTCATGTCAACCCAGGAGGAAGAGCAGACGGTTAAAATGCAAAGATTAGTTGCTGAAGTGGCTGGTGATTATGCGTTGATCCATAAATCAAACTATGGTTTCTGTGGGGAATTGAGAAGAATATGCAACATCTTTTAAAACATGTACCTGCGAGTTTATGGTTTACTGGCATAGGCATGGAGGAGCAGGGAAATACGTTACAGTGTTAAAAGATATGAAGCATATAAATCTTTGATGCTGAAACATGAGGAGATATGTCATTCAGAAGGCCTCTTGGATAGATGAGAAGAACTCCATCACATAAAGTGTGGTTGCTGTGTTCGGGAAAGTCATTAACACAAATATTTCACAATTGAGACGAACACCTTTATCTTTGTGTTGTCGTTGCTCAGTTTCAGTGTTTTAATTGACAAAGACGTGTCTGAGACAAATCTATAGATGATTAAATCCTCTTAATGTTTTTTTTTGGAGAGATTTAGGGATACCAATTTCAGTATGTTTTGACTTAGCTTATTTTTGCCACCATTCAGTTTGAAACTTGAACAGGTGTCAGAACGAAAAGCGTAATTGCTGCCAAGTTGTCCAGACGTGGATGGAGAAATATGGAGGCGTTCTGTGGCTGGAGTAAACTGACTGGAATAGAATGTAGTTTTGAATGTTCGCATGCGTAAACTCTATGAAATATGCATATATGCATTGTAGTCTACTAACATAGTTAGAACAAGAGGTTTAAAATGAAGACATCTTTGTATATTGATTGTTCATCACTTTCAAGGGGGATTGACACTGTCACTTTGAAGAGGGTTTTTTTTCATCCTTTTTTTGGTTTTGAAGAGACGTCTTGAAAGCAGAGGGGTCGGACTGTCACCGGAAAACGGGTAATTAAATAACTTCGGAGGCTTATAGCATTTATTAAAACAGTGGGAACAATGGAACGACAGTGGCCAGCTCTCACAGACCATGTCTTCTAGTTTAGATTATGGCTGCACCGTTCAGAAGCTGCTTTCCGTCCCGGAAGGTTTGGAAGCTTCAACACATGATTGCTAACTCCCATTGTCTCTGACGTCTCTCCTTGTGATATTTCCTCCTCGATTGGAGAGATGCCCAAATATTTTATTTTATTTGAAAACACGTGTTGCCAAGGGGAGAATTTATGGAACGGTCATGTATTGGATCTGTTCATTATAGAAATATTGTATCTATTGTTTGGCTAAGAGTTCCAATGCATAAGCTAACCCAAATTATTCATTCCTCTTCACGAGAGTGTCGAAACAGTATATTTTGTTTAAGAACGAGTGGTTTGACGGGTCGCAATAAATGCTGAAATCCCACTAAAATATGCGAAAGTTAGTGTCTAAGCTATTTTCTTAAAATATTTTGAGGGTGTCTGGCCATGTCCTTAAGCCCTGTAGCTGAGGAGGTTCTGACTGACTCCTGTTATTGAAACGTTCGTGGAAGTGCAGAGGATGATTCGCTGAGGATTGCGCTGTGGCCTGCCTCAGGTATTCAGGGAGACGTTGGGATTTAATAATCCAAATCTGGACGGAGTATAGGGACTATAATTTCAACACCTGGGTCTGCAATATGAACAGTAAGTGCAACAGAGGCTGCAGAAAGGGAAAGCTCTGTAACCATGGAATGAGTGTCGGAGGGGAAAAGGATCTGTCGTATCCTGCATGGGTTTTCCAAGAACACCTTCCCAGGCTACACCTAATCCTGGATCAGAGAGTGAAGGGACCACGATTGAACAAGGCGCTGGTCACAGACCGGTTTCACCTCCTTCAACACGACATGGAGCTTTAGCCAAGCTGCCGGTGCTGCCCGTGGCTGTTAAAGTCGCTGTTTCATTCAGTTTCTATGATCTGGATATTTCCAGGCAGGAGTGGTTAGCATATCCATTATCCCCCAGTATGCTGACATCAATATCACCATTCTGTGACTGAGAATATTTATGGTGATTGAGATGAATATCATGTATTCTGTCTCAGCAGGGAGCTGCTGGGTGTATCTTTGTTTTCCCAGTATAGCGGGATTCCAGATCGTAAACATCTGCGGGGTCCCTATGTCAATGGGAAGTGGAAGAGGGACTGAAGGAACTCGTCTTCGATTTGTTTCGCAGTATGAACGTGCAGAGTACACCATGTTGGTGCATACCCACTGTCCCAGCAGAAGCCACAGCCTCTTCATTCAGAAACACTCAGCCATTTTCCACCGTCTTCCAGTGTCAACGTAAAAGAAAGGATGGCCTCTCGGGTAAAGGGCATCGCCTTAATACAGGATTCAATTACCCTCCCCCGACCACTCCCCATTGCCAACCAACCACATCAATATAAGCTGTGCGTACTGAGAGCAATGAGACCACTGGGAATATCAGGGAGCAGACCAGCAGGAAGATGGAACAACTCTTCACATCTGAATAGGTCAGAGTGAACTTTCCAGTACACACTGTCTAATTAAGTCTAATAATCGATTTCCATTTCAGTGGAATCCTGCCTTCCATTCTTCCTGAAAGAGCAGACAGAGTCTCAATCAGGTGATGTTCCATCTGCTGAACAATTATCCATTGACTTTACTTCTTTATGACAATTTCCAAATTCACCACCTTTTGTCAATTTAATTTCTTGCTCATCTTAATGTCACCACCTTAGTACACTTCCAGTACACTTTTATTTCACTCCACCCAATCGCTGATATAGTTTGTTAACAGCGGAGGATCCAGCACTTTTCACTATGTGTCTCCGCTGATTACATTCTGTCAAACTGTTTGAAACTGATTTATCCACATGGCCTGTTTCCTGTTAAATAAACAGTCCTCCCCCATTCCTGTGTAACACATTCAGAGGGCTGAATAAGAACGAGGAACATCAGTTGTGAATTCAGCCCCTCAAGCCTAAGCCGCCATGTAAAACAATTATGGTTGATGTCATCTCAACTTTGGATCCACTTTCCTGTTCGCTCTCCATCACTCTTCATTTACTCAATTCCCCAGTATGCACTGCACTTTGGGACTGACAGTTACTGAGATTCACAATCCTTTGAGAGAAGAATGCTCTCCTCACCTCTGTTTTAACTCTCTTCTGCCTTATTCTAAAACATCACATGAGGAAATATCCAGTCCACATCTTCATTGTCAATCACCTTTAGCAAGTTAAAGATCTCAATGAGATATCTCATTCTTCGCGGCTCCAGAGCAAATAGGCCTGAACTGCTCAATCTGTCTTCAGAAGATAAACTCCTCATCTCCGGAATTTATCTTGCGAGCTTCTTCTGAACAGTCTCCAATGAACTATAATCCACCGGCAGTCAAGGCTACAAAACTCTACGTAGTAAATCAGTCACAGTCTCACTGATGCCTTGCAGATTTGCAACAATTCCTCCCTGGCTTCATTCTCTATCCTTTTTACAAATTAATGCTGATGTGCCACTTGACTTTCTCATTACCTACTGCACTTGCATGCGAGTTTTCTGTGTTATGCACGAGAATACAAGATCCGTCTGAACATAAACACCAAGAAGCTTCTCTCTAGTTGCCTTTCTATTCTTCTGATCAAAATGGATAACCCCACATTTATTCGCGGTGAATTTTATCTGCCAAATTTGGGCCCATTAGTTTAAACTATTCGCGTCCATTTGTTAGCTTTTGACATCTCCATTGCATCAGGCTCCGTTTCCACCTGTTGTAGTACGACGTGAAAAGTGGATTAGTGTTTTCTATCCCGTCATTGAATTAAGACAATAGATGACAAATAGTCAGGACATTTGGTCTGAATGTTGTTACTTCAAAACTTGCCAACCATAACGCAAGCCATTGTGTCATCTGCCTGCATTTTGCTGCTTCATCAAAACTCCATCCAAGCTATTAGATTCCTCCGAAATCCATGCGGTCTTATTTTGCAACTTAATCTTTTGTACAGCACTGTATGCAATGCTTTCAAGACGTTTGGGTACTGTACATCATCAGGATCCCCTTTATCTAATTTGCTTGTCACATCTTTAAATAATTCAAGTAAATAGATTCCTCATAAACTATGCTAACTCTGATGGATTGTGGTTCAGTTTCCGAATCTCCTCTTATTAATCAATTAATAACGGATTATAACTACTTGCCTTAAATGCTAACAGGTTGCTCACTGCATTTTATTCGCTAAGATCCTTGTCTGTCTATAAAGTCCATGCCCCCTTTTCTGTGTTCCTGTGTAACAGACACAGAGCATAAATTATCTGCTCCGGTTGCTGCGTAAGAGGCGTGAGTGGCTGAATTGACTCATTCTGTTCCTGCTTTACACACGCAATGTGCTAAATGTCCACGGTGTTCCTACATTACAGCCTCGATGGCCAGCATGTCCTGAGTACGAGAAACAAGTTCTGCTTCTTGCTTCTCCTACTGATGATTTGTCAGAGACTGGAGTGCTTATTGAATCTTTCTGTTGCTATATAACAGTTTTAAAGGGCTGCAGGATCTCCTGAAATTCCTCCTTAGGGCTGGGGACACTGAACAGTCACCTCCGACATTCCTGGAATGAGATCGAGGAAGTGATTGATATTCTACTGTTGCCATATAACAGACACGTGTCTTAATTACCTCCTCCTTTTTCATTTAAAAAACTCAAATATTTTGTCGACTTCTCCAATTCCTCAACAGCAGACTCAATGAGCTGAATGAACTTTTCTTCTTCTAATATACAAATCTCCTCCTGTTTCTGTGTGCAGACTTGAGGAGGCTGAATGGATTCATCCCGTTGCTTTGCAACAGGATAAAGGGGCTGCATTGGCTACTCTGGGTGCAGTGTTATTGGTTTGGCGGGCTGATTGGTCTCCTCATATAACTGTGTATCAGGTTCCTGGTGCTGACTCAGCTCATCCTGTTGTGGTGTAACTGGGTCGAAGGCCTGAATATCCTTCTGTCTTCCTGTTTAACAGGCTGAAGTGGAATGCATTGCTACAATTGTTGTGAAATTTGATTATGTTGTGAATCCTTCCGTTGTTCAATGTTAAAATAATATCTTTTAAAAAAAAAAGTCTTGTAAGCTCCAGTGGGTATTGGATCAACCTGATCATCCTTTCCTTATACGTTAACGGGTTCATTGCAGTGATCGGTTGAGGGCACCATCTCTGATTTGCTTCCAATGTAATAAGATCATTTCTTCAGTCAGGAGACTAAATCTATATGCACTACTCCAAAAGTCATCTCACGATGATCCTGCACAACATAAGCAAGAACTAACCAAAAGCCTGTGTATAAACGAACTTTTTGGGTAAACTGATCTTAATGTATTGACTTTTATATGACATATGAACACAAAACCTATTTTTTAAAATTACGGTATGGCCGTGAGTCATGCAAAGATTGACGGTGTAAGGGGCAACTTAGCTTCAGTGAATTGGAACAAAAAACATGAAAACCATTAATAATAGACAAGTAATGGTTGTAAATTAAATAAAAAATATAACATTGTTTATATATATATATATATATTTGTAGTGCGGAGAGCAAAAGAGAAAGGGATTGATGGAAAATAAGGAAGTCAAATATTGCACTAGATCAAAGGAAGCCGTTCAGAAAAGTGCCAGATATTATGACAAGTCAGGGAGACAGAGAAACGTAAGACCCTGTAAAGGAGGACCAATGAACTGATAAGGAAAACAAAAAGAACAAGAAGGCAAACTTCCAGGAAACATAAGGATTGCAAAGCGCTTCTACCCATACTTGAAACGAAAGTAAAGTCAAGGTCACATGTGGAATGATGCATATTTCGTCATGATAATTTCTTGAAAAGGACAGAGAAATTACTGAGGAATGAGGCATTTATTTGCATGTCTGTCTTTATAGAGTCTAGATTATTTGATGGGGAAATTCAGTCTGTGTTATCCAGTGATTCAAAACATGAGATTTGATTGCAATAAAACTTACAAAATTCACACACTTAAAATGGAGAAGTGTTTGCAGGCAAGGTTAGAGAGAATCCCAAGACATTCTGCACGTACATCAAGCGAAACAGAATATCCAGCGAATAATGAGGGCCCATGCGAAACTAAAGGGGTCATCTGCTGATGCAGCTGGTGAACATTGATAGATTGTTACATGAGAGCTTCAGAGGTATTTGACTTGGGAGAAGGTGGATTCAGGTCCAGAACTGGAGAAGATGGACTTGAAGATGATTAGCTCTTGAGCATATTCTTGTAAGATGTGAGCAGCAATTGGAGGTTTGGTTAGTTTAAAAAATGGACAAATCCCCAAGTCTGTATGAGTTGTATTACAGGCTGCGGTTCGGGAAAATGGAGGAAAGGCCCGCATCCAAATTATTAGGTAGATTATGTTCAGAGAGTAGGTGTCAAAGGACTTGAGAACAGCTAATGTGGTCGGAATTTACAGAAAGGGCATTGGAGATGAGCCAGGGAACTATCGACACGTGAGTAACTGATCAGTGTTGGGGAAACAAATAAGAAGCGAGAAGCTTGGTCTCCATTGAGAGAGGCAAGATTTGATCAGGGTTAGTCAGTATGACTTTATCAGATGGAACTCATGGTTAACGAGTTTGATTGTTTTGCAGGGTGTATATCATAACGTTTTTCAGCAAGGTATTTTGACAAAGCCCCACATGGGAAATTGATGAAGAAAGTAAAATGTCGTGGCATCAAGTGTATCTTAACAAATTACAGACGCCTTTGTCTTAATGGCAGGAGACAGAGCGTGGTTGTCGAAGGTAATTTGTGTGATTGGAGGCCAGTGTTACCTGATGTACCACAGGCTCCTATACTGTGACCCTTATTATTTGTTGTATTCATACATGATGTTGATGTGAATGTGGAGGGGGCTAGATTGGGAGCGGATAAGTAATTTTGTGTTTGACACAAAGATTGGTCGTGTGGTTGGCAGTGATGAGGAAGGTTTTATATGAGATAAATATACAGATGTAATGGTCTGATGGGCAGATTAATGGCAGATGCAATTTAACCCTGATAAATATGAGTCGATGCATTTTGAAAGAAAGAATCAGACAGGCGCTCACCCAATGAATGGCAGAACAGTGAGAAGCTTAGAGGGTGCTTTAGCACGGATATCAGAATGTGATGTGACCGAATTAAGAAGTCAAAGGGGACCGTAGGCATAAGCTTTATATGTCGAGACAGAGATTACAGAGTTATACAGGAGTTTAATTGTAAGGGGTGAAGTGGAGGTTTGCCAGGATATTTTCTGGGATGGAGCATATCAACGATGAAGAGAGGTTGGATAAAGTTGGTTTCTTTAATTTGGACCAGAAAAGGCTGAGGCTGTCTTGATTTAGAAGGATATGATTACGAGATACATGGACAGGGTGGAGAGACGGCAGCTGTTTATTTTAGTCAAAGGGCCATGAACAAAGAAGCACTTATTTAAAGTGAAGGGTTTGAGGTTTGGGGAATATTTGAGGATAGCTTTTCAGCCAGTGTGTGTTCGGGTCTGCAAAGTTCTTCATGAGAGTGGAGTTGTCGAGGGTAACCTCACAACTGTTAAAAGGAACTTGGACGATCATTTGAAGTGTAATAACATTCACGACTATGGGCCTGGTGCTGGGAAGTGAGACCAATGTAGAACGTGCCGTATTTCTGAATGTGCAGCGTCTTTCTTTCTGTTATTTTACGTTTGAACGAGTTCAATTGTTCGGTGTCTGAAAAAAAAAAACTTGTTAGCAAGGTTTCAGAGTGAACTGACAAACTTCTAAACGTATGTCAATCAGAATGGTAAGAGGAAATAAGTGCAGCTTCCTTACAATCTGAAACCAGACAATGGAGAATTTTAAGCATAGACATGGCAGCACGATGGACCAAGCATTTCAGCTCTGTCTTCTCAGAAAAAAAAAAAATATTTTAAAAAAATCTTCCAAAATGACGAGGAAACCCAAGCCTGGTGAGAAAAATGGAAGAGAATAAAACTGGCAAATGCATGAGATTGGAAAAATATATTGCGACTGAAAGCAATGGGCAGAGACAAGGTCAACATAACTTTATGAAATGGCTATCATGTCTGAGAAACTGATTGAAAGATGCATTGTATCCAATTTATTTGGATTTTCGCCAAGACTTTTGATAAAGTCCAAACCCGAGTGTTCAAAATCAGATAATATGGAAGTGTGCCTGAGAAAGGGGCAAGTTTCTCGAATGGGAAAGCTGGCAGAGGAAGTGAGTGGAAGTTTTTGATGTTGATGTTTTCTTTAGTGTCAGACGTATTTTACATGATGCATCCAACACAATGTACTGAAGAGTTTTCACTTGTCGCCCCAAAAAGGCAATATTTTGACAAACTTAAGAAAATGGAATAAACAGAATAAACAGTTTGAAGAGGGTCCATGTGTCCTGAGCCAGCACCTTACTATCGACGACGCCTGCACACCATCCTTCTACAACAGCTTCATTGCCTTGTACACCGGACCCTATCAACATCGAGGACCATGCCCTTAGACCAGTCGAAGTCCACACGTTGGGCTCTCGCCACTGCCGATATTGTCCAAGCTACAAGGTCTATGAGTAAAAACAAACAAACAAGTGGGGAGACGAGAATCAGAAGAGGTAAAGTGTTCAGAGCGGACAAGCTCCAGCGCAGGTGACTTTGAACTGGAAGTACCGGAATAAAGGAATTCTTTTTTTGAGATAAATGCTCGTGCGTTGTCAGAGGAGTTAGGGCTTGGCGTCCACCTATTCGAAATGCACAGTAAACGTTTGGTGGAGTGAATCAAACGCAACATTTCCAAGCCTGCTGAAGAGCGAGATGATGTTGGATTGTGAGTGGGTGTAAAGAAGAATGTAAAGAAGCTCCAACTGATTGAGACAAGTGCAGTGAATCGGCAAATACGCGGCAGATGTAGCGCAATGTGACGATATGCACTTTGGTGCCTATCATTTGATAGGAATTACTTGGAAAATGCTGACCTTTAAAGGGATTTGCACTCCTTTATTTCTATACTTCTGCACAGACCCCCGAGATCCATGCAGGGAAGTGAGTTCTGAAGGCAGAAGTCAAGACTGCGAATGACATTGACACCCTGACCAGTATACATTGATCCACGAAGTGTGGAGCTGCAACACTGAAAAAAATGGTCTGGATCTCCTTGTGCACCAGTCACTGGAAGCAATATTGCAGAAACAGAAAGCAGTTAGGATGCTAAATGATTTGTTGACCTTCATATGAGGGGGACTTGTGTGCAGGAGTAAGGGTGTGTTAGTATACCTGTACAGGGTCTTGGTGAGACCTAATCTCGAACAGAGTGCAGCGTTGTTTTGGTCTCCTTACCTAATAAAGGGAAGGAAATGACATTGAGGGAATGCAGCAGGTATGACCAGATATGACCAGATTGATCACTGGGATCACAGCCTTGTTGTGTTAGCAGAGTCTGGATCGACTGGACCAGGGAAATGAGTGGCGATCTCCGTGAAATATGTAAAACTCTGACAGAGCGAGACAGATTGGGCGCAGGTATGATAAGTCCCCTGGCTGGGAACACTAAAACAGGGTACCACAGTATTCGATACATGCAGGCTGTCCTGCATTGAGATGAGAATAAATCAGAGACTGGTGAACCTGGGGAATTCTCTGCAATGTAAGGCTGTGGAAGTCAAGCACCGCATAAATTTATGGATTTATAGATGCAAAAGGTATGGCAAGACAGCAAGAGAATTCTGTGGGAATAGAGGATCAGCCACATTACACGTAGTTCTCCAATAATGCGTTGGCTGCATTTCTGTGAACATTGTGTGGAGAAACCCGAACACATAAATAATGGGGCTGAAGGGAAAAAAAACAGGGTGAAAAGCCAAAAATATGAGTAAAATGCAAAAATTAAAGTTAGCCGAACACGCAAAATAGTACATTCTAATTAAATATTTAAACCATATATAATAATGAAACGCTACAGTAAACATAACCCTTTAACACAACAATCACTGCCACCAGCACTGTACATTTCACGAAACTCTGCACTGGAAAGTGCGTGAGCCGACTGACCAGGCGAAGCCAAAGCAGAATTCCAATTCTCCCCAAGGTACTCCTCCTGTTTTGAAATATGTACCTTTTAAATGTAGACTACATTTTGCAGTTTCAGGCTCAGTCTTACGGCTGGTCGAGCTGCTGGCATTCCTGTTTTAACTGAACACTGTGTGTACATTTTGCAGACAGATGATCATGAGGCTGGGTTTTATGTTGGAACTGTTGAACGGCATGGATTTGTGTAACAGTGAATGGGAGCTCGCTTTATTAAAAAAAGTTCGCAATTCACTAATTGTGTTCCATCCTGTAAGCAATCTAATCTAATCTAATCTTAACCAAACTGTATTTAGTAAACGTGCTTTTTTTATGACAACTGCATGAATATTGAATGGGGGAGCAAAATCGATGGATCAAACAGAGTATTGCAATTCCTACTTTATATTTCCCCATAGTTAATCACGTTAATGGATGTATACACAGTGTGGGAAACGAGTGTTGCGGAGATGTTCGGTGATGAGCTAGATTAGGGCGGGTCAAAGTGTTGAATGGCCTCCGCTTTTCCCGATGTTTTGGTGCTGTCTGTGGAAAAGCTCTGTTAACCTTGTCACAAACTCTCAGATGTTCTGGAGGAGGTCGCTGCAGGAGAACACTGTTTCCCATTTCGTTTTCCGATACCGATGGTGGTGCCGCGTATTCTGCCCGGTTTTATCGTTTTAGACCTAGGGGCAGTTTGATACAAACGAGTCTGTTGTTTGGACGTTTCAAAGATCATTGAAGGGTCTAGTCTCCAGACCACATCAGGCTCAATCTCTAGCCCATGTCAGACCAAAACTCTCGACTTTGCTGGGCCTAGACTCCAGATCAAACATGGTCGGGTCTCCAGACCGCACCAGGACCAGTCTCCAGACAAGCACCGACCCCATTCTCCAAACCATCCTGGCAACAATATGCAAAATGCACCATGCCCAGTATCCAGACTGCACCAGGCCGAGTCACCAGACTTGACCGGGCACTGTCTCGAGGCCACACTGGACCAGTCTCCAGACTGCGCTGGGCCCTGTCTCCACACTGCACCAGGTTTAATGTCCAGACTGCACTGTGCAGTCTCCAGACTGCACCAGGCCCAGTCTCCAGACATGCACCGACCCCATTCTCCAAACCATACTGGCAACAATATGCAAAACGCATCATGCCCAGTATCCAGACTGCACCAGGCCGAGTCACCAGACTTGACCGGGCACTGTCTCGAGGCCACACTGGACCAGTTTCCAGACTGCGCTGGGCCCTGTCTCCACACTGCACCAGGTTTAGTGTCCAGACTGCACTGTGCTGTCTCCAGACAGCGGCAGGCCCAGTCTCCAGACATGCACCGACCCCATTCTCCAAACCATACTGGCAACAATATGCAAAACCCACCATGCCCAGTCTCCAGACTGCACCAGGCCGAGTCACCAGACTTGACCGGGCACTGTCTCGAGGCCACACTGGACCAGTTTCCAGACTGCGCTGGGCCCTGTCTCCACACTGCACCAGGTTTAGTGTCCAGACTGCACTGTGCTGTCTCCAGACAGCGGCAGGCCCAGTCTCCAGACATGCACCGACCCCATTCTCCAAACCATACTGGCAACAATATGCAAAACCCACCATGCCCAGTCTCCAGACTGCACCAGGCCGAGTCACCAGACTTGACCGGGCACTGTCTCGAGGCCACACTGGATCTGTTTCCAGACTGCGCTGGGCCCTGTCTCCACACTGCACCAGGTTTAGTGTCCAGACTGCACTGTGCTGTCTCCAGACAGCACCAGGCCCAGTCTTCAGACATGCAGCGACCCCATTCTCCAAACCATACCGGCAACAATATGCAAAACGCACCATGCCCATTCTCCAGACTGCACAGAGCCTAGTCACCAGACTGGACCGGGCACTGTCTCGAGGCCACACTGGACCAGTTTCCAGACTGCGCTGGGCCCTGTCTCCACACTGCACCAGGTTTCGTGTCCAGACTGCACTGTGCTGTCTCCAGATAGCGCCAGGCCCAGATTCCAGACATGTCTAGGCCCACTCTCCAGAGAACACGTGGCCCATTCTGTGGACCACACTGCGCCCACTCTCCAGACGGCACTGATCAAGTCTCCATATTACACTGTTCCCAATCACCAGACTACACTAATCCAGTTACAATACCGCACGGGGAACAGTCTCCAGCCCGCATTCAGCCCTGTGTCCAGACCACATTGGGTCCAGTCTTCAGACCGTGCTGAACCAAGTCTCCAGACCTCACTGGGCTCAATCTCCAGACCGCACTGGACCCCTTTTCCAGTCAGCAACTGGCCTAGTTTCAAGGCGTAATCCAGCTGAGTTTCCAATCCGCACCAAGCCCAGCCTCAAGACTGTGCCTTTCCTTGGGTCCAGACCATGTCGGGCCCAGTGTCCACACAGCACCGGCCCTCATCTCCAGATCTCACTGGGCCGATTCTCCAGGTCGCGCTGGGCACAGTCGCCAGACCATACCGGGCCCAGACTTGAGACTGCACCAGTGTCAGTTTCCAGACTGAGTTGATTGCAGTTTTCAGACCGGACTGAGGTTAGTCTCCAGGCAGAACGAGGCCCAGTCTCCCGACCTCACTGGGCCTCATCTCTAGATCGCACCAGGTCTGCACAACTCCCCGTGCTGGAAACTGGTCCGGTGTGGCCTCGAGATAGGGCTCCGTCCAGTCTGGAGACTAGGCCCGGTGCAGTCTAGAGATTTGCCATGGAGCGTTGTAGATCAAGACTCTGCTGTATTCTGCTTGGCTTTCTTTGCTGGACAGATACCTTGTCCTTGTTCAGAGAACAAGGCACTAGTGTAGTCTGCATATACCCCACTTGGTGGACAGACCATTTCGTCCAGACCTATAATTCAATGCAATGGTATGGTCTGTTCTGCTCTCCATGTTGGACAGATATCTAGTGGACTGGTAAGTCCGACAGAATGGTCTATCCTGGACAGAGTGTTCGATTGTAGTGAGCCTGGTCTGCTCAGTGCTCCATGCTAAGCATAAAAGTGTTTTGGCTGGATGTGTGAGGCGAATTGTATATCCCATTTAACTCCTGATATAACGATCACTCTTCCAGCTTGGCCCATCCTCTGTCAAACCCCGTATTTCTGCAACATGTTGTTCGGTAATTATCCAATTAAAACGTGAATACCTATCCGTATTGTTATGAACCAGGCGGGCCTCGCCAAAATACATGGAGGAGGCAACCTCGGGACGAACATTTTCTGAGGTTAAAGTCAAATGTGAAATGCTCTGTTTCAAATACAATTCGCTAGGTCAAAGTATTCCATATTAAGCAAGACACAATGTATTCTAACATTGTGGATCAAATAAGACAAAGTGAAGAGGAACCAGGAATAACTTTATTCCATTGGGAAACATAACAGAACAAAATGTTGTTTAACTACTGAACAGCTAATGTTCTAACATGGCAACATGCCATTAAAAAAACGTTTGTCATAAAGCAAATTCAGAAAATAGATTTTCTCACATGCAGTTATCCAATCCAGGAGGAAAGAACATCGAAACACAATTCAGAGATAAATCACAGAGAGAGAGAGAAAGTAAAGCAACTGGGAGAGAGGTACTGCCTTCCAACACTGCTGAGACCGCAGAAATAAGTAGTCAAAGGTAAAACGACAAATACTGGCTCTGTGAGAGCTTGACAAAAGCTCAACCGAAACAAACCAGCTCTCCACAGGACCAGGACGGGGCCACAATGCCCACAAGGAACAGACCATGCCCACAACACCTACGCCACATTAGCAGCCGCTCAAGAAAGGCCGGAGCCAATTCCAGCATTTAAATGATAGCAAGAACAATTTTCAAGTTACGTATAATTTAAAAAAAGAATGAAGCAGGCTGGTGAACTGCCGCAGACAGCCTTGGGAGCCCAGCACTTCCTACTCTGCCAAAACACAGTAGAATAATTCGGCTCGTGAAGAGAAAGCATTATCTCTCTCTGTCACCTCTAAGTTTGCGATTGGAGTTTCGTCACTAGCCCAATAGTCAGGGATGTCAACACCCTACCGAGACAAAGTAGTATGGTGAGGTATAAAGGTTGTCGTGAAAGGAGTTAATAAGAACTGTTCGTTCAGTTATTGTGACTGATGTCAGTCTTCATGTATCCTAACAGTGGTACTGGAGGTTTTCCTCTTTTATTAATAAGGAACCTCCTTCAACCTGTCATCACATAATATCAGTGGCAGCGTCACTGTCAACACGATTGGGTTCAACAGCGACAGAGAGAGGGACGGCAAGTTAGTCTTAGAAAAGTAATCTGGAATGTCCAAGCAATGGATCGGAATCTGAGTGCATTACACTGGAATGTTCCAGCAATGGATCGGAATCTAAAAACATTAGACTGGAAGGAACCAACAATGGCTTAGAATCTTCGAACAATAGAACTGACAAGTCACAACAATGGACAAGGTTTCTCCTTCAGTGTTTATCATCTTTCTCTGGATTGGACATAATTAGCGTTGCGGATCGAAGCTGTACTGATGAGTATTCAGGTGGATATTATCCCATCATCGTTATTGTTGGTCTTCCTGCCAAGCATTTCTCTGTCAATTTTTTACTCGATCGAAAACGTTATTGATATTTTGAATATTTATATTTCGCAAATAAATAAACTGTTGTCTTCAGCTTCAGCTTCAGTCGTGGGCGGCACGGTGGCACAGTGGTTAGCACTGCTGCCTCACAGCGCCTGAGACCCGGGTTCAATTCCCGCCTCAGGCGACTGACTGTGTGGAGTTTGCACGTTCTCCCCATGTCTGCGTGGGTTTCCTCCGGGTGCTCTGGTTTCCTCCCACAGTCCAAAGATGTGCAGGTCAGGTGAATTGGTCATGTTAAATTGCCCGTAGTGTTAGGTAAGGGGTAAATGTAGGGGTATGGGTGGGTTGCGCTTCGGCGGGTCGGTGTGGACTTGTTGGGCCGAAGGGCCTGTTTCCATGCTGTAATGTAATCTAAATCTAAAACTCCATTTCCTTTAAATTTATTTCAAATACCTAACTCACAAAACATGTAAGGAGGAACAAAACTGTTTCGACCCTTGAGTCTCCCTTTTCGACTGAACTGTTGTCTGTCTATGGAATTCTCTTGGTCATCATAACTGTCCACATACACCTCTATAATATCCCCAGTCGCCTGCATTGCCTCAATTGGTTGCTTCATTAAGCACCATCTACCCCTTCATTAACTTCAGATTTTACGGCTCCCGTTCGCTTCTGACCACTCTTCCAATTACACTAATTTTTAAACAGAAGCTTGTTCTTACCTCTACCGTTATTTCACCGAAGGGACACCATATCAAAGTAATAATGCTACAGGACGTGCAATGCAGAGGCACACGTTATGACTCTAAATGTATTATTTCAAATTCTACCATATCCGATGATAGAACTTCAATTCGATTGACAAAAATTGTAATGAAAAGAATTTTAACTAATTACAACAATAAACCACTAAGATTTCTTTTATTAGTCGCTTATATCCTTTGATAAATGAATTATCGTGATTGCCCAGTGTTGGACATAGTCTGACTACAGACACAGAACAATGTTTGGCTCCTTACTGTCTTGACAAATGTCCTTACAGTGAAGTGCAAATAGAATGGAGAACAAATGCCCCCGTTTTCAGCGATGCTAACATCCCGTGAAACCACAATATTAACTGTGAAATAAACCAAGTAACTGTGGATATTGAAGATCAATTTTTTTTTATTATTCAGCGTCTGAGATTGTTGGAGAATCTCCGTAGTTATCGTAGCCTCTGTCAGGAGAAAAACAGACAACGATTCGGTCCAGTGACCCTATATCAGTAGTGAGAGCAACTGGAAAGTAATATTATTTATGCTAGTATTAGGATGTTTGGGTTGGAGGGTTGGGTGGAGGTTAAAATATTTGAATTAAATGGATGGCGAAACAGCTGGAAAGAGAGAGAGAGATAAAGGAAAAGCTAACAAAGGGATTATTTTTGACGAACTCGAATCAAAATAAAATGGAAAGTTATTCTAACATTTTCCCTTTTCCCATATTCCTAAATATCATGTAAATTTAGGTATGTCCCTGTTTAAAGTGAATTATGTTCCCTCAGTCCCTCTTCTCTGAGTGTGGTCATTAACTCCATCGGCAATACTGGTGCTGCCGTTATAGTTGCTGAGAAGCAGAGAAACGTAATGCTACGTTGTCAACTACTTCTTTGGAGAGAGGAACTGTTACTGAGGGATTGTGTGGAGACGTAAAAGCTTTTTTCACGAGGAAACTAAATTGATGAGAGTGAGGAATTTTCGACACTGAATGGGTGCACTGTGTTCTCCTCTCATTGGAAATTCAGGGAAGACTCTGTCGACTCTATCCACAGGTTTATATTATCAGCTGCTGGTTTCATTCTGGTTACTCATGGATCTGCTGACCCAATTCTGGACGCTGCATTTACAGAGTGCCTGCGTCCATGGAAAACAAAAACAGCTGAGACTACCTAGAAGGGAAACTTTGCAAACAGAGAGGGGCAGAGCACTGCACTGTCCTCCCTCGGATTTCCGGGAACATTTTTTGTAAACTGGACCCATTGAGGTGGCATGAGTGAAATCAGCTTTTTTCAAAAATGAAGCTCTTGCACTTGCTTTAGTATAACCTGTATTCTCGGACAAAGGATGGGACTGTGCTGACACTCACCATGAAGTGAACTGCATTGATTTTGGAACTTTTCAGGCCGGTGTGGGTAACATATCCACCATGTCCGGAGTGCAGTCCTTGGATGGTTTCACTCGCTGAGATAAGCCACCTGCCACTGAGGGGAATACATTGCTTCTATCTACCCCAAAAATGTTGTAGAAACTACCATCCCGAAATGGGAGAAAACAAGGTGACTGGTGAAAATGATGAATTATAGTAAATTAGAAATAATAAAGAGTACGTTTTTGAAAATCTAATTGAATTGAAGATTGGTAAATTGCTGCATGTGATCAGCTACATTCCATATTATTGAGCAGTTGGTAATAGAGCTAGTGAAACAATCACTGATTATTCTTCAGAACTGATTCTGGAAATGGTCCTACAGACGGGAAAGGAGCTATTGCAAACGGAAATATTCTAACAGGACAAATAGGGAAATCAGAAACTAAATCGGTTGTTGCCAGCTGTGATAAAAAATGGCGCATTTTGTGAAGAATTTGCCACCTAGGCACGTGGAAAATAATGTTATGATTTGGTAGAGTCGGCCTCGATTTAGGAAAAGGAAATGATCTTTGTTTAAACCGCTGGATTAAACTACCAATTGTCCGTGGTCACATAGACAATTGAGATTCAATGGGAGTAGAGTATTTGAATCTTCAAAAGTTTGACACGGTCGAATGCAGATGAGTGGTGTTCGAATCCATGGATATGTAAGGGTAGAAAATAGTCCGAATATATTAAAAATTGCATAATAGGCAAAATGAAGAAAGTCGTGATATTCCATGGACGGAATGCTGTGGGGTATCAAAAATCAGTGTTTGGTAGATAACAGTTCGCAATGTATATAATGTATTCAGTTGTGAATAACAATTATAATAATTCTCACTTATGTTTCTAAAAAAGGGAGATTTTGGGAAGTGCTGTTTCTAAAATGATCTTGGTTATACGTCATCTTCAGAATCCATAGGGGACAGTAAGTAATTATAACTGTAAATGACGTGTGAAATGCGAAAAAAAGAAACGTACCAGAGTAAATATATACTACTCAGTGGTTGTGTTTTTTTTAAACAATATTTGGAGAATTGCGTACAAACTGAGTCTACTTTATAAATATTGACCACCATGTCATCGACACAGTACGAAGGAGTTGCACCAGACCATAACCTGTCCTAATGTTACCATAAGTAGAGAATGCAGTAACTAAGAGTTTAATCTGTAGCGCTTTGAGAGTCGAAGAATTTGAAACTTGGTTATGGACAAACGTTCATTATGTCGCAGACAACCATTGATAAGGGGAGACATGCCATACTTTCCATCGAATGTTCAAGTCCAGATCGTTTACATGCCTATGCAGAGATCTCACGTCGATTTGCAGAGAGGTACAGGCTCTAAATGAATTCTGAACACTTTAATTCAGAGTTATTGTGTATCTCTGCACTCAAAGTTATATTGTTCAAAATCCTGCCAGCAGCCACGATGTCTTCATTCTGAAATAGTCAAACATTTCCCACCAGCTTGTGACCTCAAGAGAGAACATGGGCCTGCTCTCTCAGAGATGGAAGATGGATTTGTGACCAGTTTAAAAGAAGGCTTCATGCCTTGTGCCAGGACATCATGCTAAATAATACGTATGAACTGAGTAATGAATCCACGAGGAACAAGGTGGGGAAGTCCATCTGTACAATCGTTACTCCATTTTTTTCGTGATGTTGGAACATTTTGACACCTGTGTTTGTAATTTTAGAAGCGGAATGACCTCTTCCTGTTCCTTTGTAAATGATTTCAGGTTTGAAATAGTCTCTTTCAGATGCGTGTATTAGACGTGCGGCCCTGAGCAGACTGCTTGTCTTCCTATATAATAAGCAGAGGGACTGAATGAGCCGTCCCTTTTCTTGCACAGTAATTTTGATGTGCTGAATAAGGTGCTCACATTCTTGTGAAAACCAGGTTGAGGTACTGAATGAGCTCCTCCGTTTACTGTGGAATTGAACAGTGTCTGGCAGTGTTGTCACACGCATTAACAGCACGATATTGAATGATTTCACATGGACACACACTGCTTCAAGTGTGGAGGGTTGACAAATAGTCTGAACATCATGTGATCATCAGTGAGCATCTCACTTTGGCTCAGTGTAGACTCAATGGGCTGAATGACCTCTTTCCACACTTCCGAATACAAGCTGGAGATGTCTGGACCGGGAAAGGAACCCTGACGATCTCTTGCAGAGATGCCGCAGGGCTAAGATGATTGATGTGCACAGACCATAAACATCTTCCTTGCGATATGAATGAGTGCTCTCAGTGGAGGATTTGCAAATGATTCTCATGAAGTGCAATTTTGCTCAGACTCCTTGATGTTACCCTCAGTTAAATACAAATTTAAGACATCACACAACACCAGGTTATAACCCAAGACGTTTATTTGACAGGACCAGCTTTCGGAGTGCTGTTCCTTTTCAGGTGGTTGTGCTGCGATCTTCTTGGAGATACTCTCTAATTTCAGCTGGCAGTTCGTGGTGTCGATGGTGAAGAAGCAGATATCAACTTTCAGCAGAAATTCCTTCAATAACAGACAACATTATGCTGGTATCTGACTTTCTGTGCATCTGCACTGCCAAGAATTTTACCATTAACCGAGTATTCTGCATTCCTGTTACTTCTTCCAAAGTGAACTACCTCACATTTTTCCACATTAACCTCTAGTTGCCACTACTCTGCATCTTATCTATGTCTCCATAACAATCGCAAAATCTTTGGCGCTGTACAACTCTGCCTACCTTAGTGTCATCCGCAAATGTACGAGCCCATGTTTGCGGCACACCACTGGTAACTTAGCGCCAGGATGATAACTTTCTGTCAACTTTAACCCTCTTTCTTCATTCAGCTAGCCAAAGTCTGATCCAAATGGCCGAATCACCTTCAATCCCGAAACACTGCAATTTGCGCAATAGCCTACTGTGTGTAACCCTATCAAACGCCTTACTGAACTCCATGTACACCACATCAGCCGTTTTACCTTCATCCGACTGTTTTGTAAACCTCATGAAAAACTCAATAATGTTAGTCAGGCACGACCTACCCTTCGCGAAACCGTGTTGGCTATCCCTAAAAAAAAGTTCCTTTCCAGATGATTATAATTACTGTCTCTTATTTTCTAACGTCTTACACACAACCGAAGTATGGCTCACTGAGCTATAATTACCAGGTTTGTCCCGACTCCCCTTCTCAAAAAAAGGAACAGCATTTGCTATCCCTGGCACTAATCCTTTCGCCAATGATGACATAAATTTCGAAGCCATGACTCTGTAATCTCCTCCCTGGCTTCCCAGAGAATACGAGAATAAGTCACACCTGACCCAGGCGTCTTACACATTTTCAGATCTTTCAAAATTGCTAAAACGTCCTCTTTGTCAATATGAATTCCATGTAATCCTGTAGCGTGCATCTTCGTATTCTCACTAATATTGCCTTTTTCCAATGTGAACGCTGATGAAAAGTATTCATTAAGCGCTTCTCCGATGACCTTAGATTCCACACACAACTCTCCACTTCTATCTTTGATTGGCCTTAATCTTAATCAGTCTTTCTTGCTGATATACCAAAAGAAGGCCCTGCGAACTTCCTTGATTCTATCTGCCAACAACTATTCATGATCCTCCTGGGTAAACTTAGTCTTATGTTTAGTTATTTCCCGGCTAACATATAACTCGCAATCCCCTTAACTGAGCCTTCACACCTCATCCTCACATAAGGATTTTTCTTCCTCTTGATAAGAGGTTCAACTTCTTTAGAGAACCATTTCTCCCTCTCTAGACAGCCATCTCCCTGCCTGATAGGTACATACTTATCAAGGATCCACAGTACCTGTTATTTAAATAAGTTCAACGTTTCAAGTTTGTCCATCCCCGGCATTACTATCACCCTTCCATGGATGCTAAACCTTGCCTAATCGCGCCATTATGCCTTTCCCACAATTATATCTCTTTCCCTGTGATTTATACGTATCCGTGCCCATTACTCAAGTAAACATAACCGAATCATGGTCACTATCGCCAAGTCCTCATCTACCACCAAATCGAACAGTTGGCCGGTGTCAAATCCAATATAGCATCTCCCCTTGTTAGCCAGTCTGCGTACTGTATACATTGAACGAAAACTGACTCATGAAAACTACTTGAACACTAGTATTCCCAGTACATATTGGGGAGGTTAAAGAGCCCGTAACAACTATCCTGTTACTCTTGCTCTTATCGAGAATCATCGTTGCTATCCTTACCTCTACATCCCTGAAAGAATTCGGAGGTGCATAGAAAACTCCCAGCAGGGTGACATGTCCATTCCTGTTTCGAACCACAGCCCAAACTACTTCAGTGGATCAGTCCTCCAACGTTATCCATTTGTTGTAACAGTACCCGTGATTAAGAATGCTACACATTCTCCTCTTTTACCATTAGCTCTGTTCATGCTGAAACACATAAATTCTGGTATCTGCAACAAGCATTCCTGTCGATCCTCTAGCCATGTCTCCGAAATGTCCACAACATCGAAATTCCAGGTACTAACCCATGCTGCAAGTTCACACACCTTCTTCCGGATGTTCCGGGCATTGCAGTACACACATTTGAAATCAAAATCCTGGTTGCCGGTGCACTTTCATGACCGTGTAAACCTATCCATGACCTCACTACCCTGTCGCTCTTGTACACTAGAAATACAATTTAGGTTCTCATACCCCAACTGCATTTGTTTAACAATCCTTCACCCCCCCCCCCACAGAGAATTTGCAAATTTCCCTCCCAGGACATTGGTGCCCCTCTGATTCAGATGAAGACCATCCTGTTTGTAGAAATCCCACTTTCCACAGAAAGAACTCCAATTATACCAGAATGCAAAACCCTCCTTCCTGCACCATCCCTGAATCCACATGTTCAGCTCCAGTCTCTCTGTTCCTCGATTTGATGGCTTGTGGCATGGGCAACAATCCAGAGATAACAACTCTATTATAACAATAAGCGTCCACCCACCTCCCGGAATTTCTGCTTTAGGTCCTCATCTTTCTTCTTACCGATATCGTCGGTGCCTATGTGGATCACGACTTGGGGCTGCTCCGCCTCCGCTTCCAGGATCCCGAAAACGCGATGAGAGACATCATGACCACTATCACCTGGGAGGCATCACACCGCTCATGAGTGTATCTCGTTCCCATAAAGCCTCCTATCTTTTCCCCAACTGTGTAGTCTCCAATGTCTAAAGCTCTGCTCCTCTTCTCCCTTCCCCTCTGATAAACGGAAAAGACTGTGCGCAAGAGACCTATGCCCCATTCTTGATCCTTGCTAAGCTGTTCCCCCGAACAATATCCAAAACGGTATATTTGTTGCTCAGGGGAACCACTACAAGAGATCCCTGTCGTAACTACGAGTTCCCTTTCCTACTCGTGATGGCAAACCATTTGCCTTCATTATGTGACAAAGGAGTAAATGCCTCCCTGCAACTCGTGTCAATAACCCATCCAGCCTCCCGAATGATTGGAAGTTCATCCAGCACCACCTCCTGTTCGCTAATGTGGTTCGAGAGGAGTTGACGTTGGGTGCACTTTCAACAAATTAAGTGAACAGGGACACGAGAGGCGAACCGTAACTGCCACGTACTGCAGGAAGGACGTTCAACTGCCCTAACCATGATTATCACTGTTCTACATTCGCAAATTGACCACTGAAAATACTGAAGCACGAAAGAAAACACTTGTCATCTTACCAAACGACGCACAGTTTTTGTTTGGTTAGAGGAGGAGGACGGGTGGGAGACATTACCCGAGTAACGTTTTAGTTAAAACAAACACTCAAATTTGTAACGTCGTTGACTCTCCGACAGTCTCCTGCTCGACGCTGCCGCACTTTCTGCTGCTGGACAACCAACGGTGGGAGCCGACGCTACAGGTGAGTTTTAACTTTTTGCTCACATTCCCGAGATACTTCTGCTTGATGCTCCCACACGTCTTGCTGTTAGAACAACAATTTACTGCTATTTGAACTGATTCCCCTCCATCCAAATTTAATTCCCGAGTTTTGATGTGAATAACTCTCCTGTATCTTTCTCTGGACCTTACTGTTGCTCATCCTACAGCATCCGTTTCTCCCATTACGAAACTTAGAAAAAACCTTTAAAGGTATAGTTTGCGTCTTTTCACTTCCTGATGTCCTGCCCTGAGCTTCATTTTGGAGAGTGCTGTTTCAACGGCTTTGAGACATGTTTTTTGCAACTGGTTCTGTGCCTGTCCACTGAACGCTTGTCACTTTCACTCTCTGCTGATCATGTGCGCAGTAACATGAGCAATGCCCTCAACTGTTATTGATTCATACCAGGCTTTCACATGGAGTTGTGTGGCGTTTGACTTAAATCTGTTTTTGGAAAGTTAGTAGAAATACTGAGGATAGTTTCCCGGAGGTTGTATTTTAAACTGCTGTGAACAGTCAAGAAGACAAAACGCTTTGGTGACCAATCTCGATGAGTCATGGTCACTGTAGTTACTGCATGTGGGCCTACAACATGATCAACACTTGGAGCAGAGGCTGCCAAGAGGGGAAATCATTGTAAAATGGAATGAGGAGTCATAATCAGATCAGCCATGGTCGAAATGATTTTTGGGACACGCTCAAATGACTCATTCCTGCAACATATTCATATATTTCTGATCGTACCAAGCCAATTCACCTTCTCTCCCACTGCCACTTACTTGTAGAGATTGAGCCTCTTCTCCTGATCCTGTGTAACAGTATCGGCTCACTCGACGCCAGATTTCCCTTTGCCCCATTCTCGTGTAGTTGAATATTTGCCTCCAGTTACTGTATCCCGGTCTCGAACAGTGAAATGTTTGCCTTCTGTTCCTGTGACCCAGTCTCAAGCAGTTGAGCGACTGCCTCCTATTCCTATGTCCCAGTCTTGAGCAGTTGAATGACTGCCTCCTGTATCTGTGTATCAGATTTTGGAAACAAGTGTCGTCCTCCTGTTCCTGAGTAACAGGCTACAATAGCTGTTTGCTCTCCTTTTGCTCCTGTGGAACGGAATTGAGGGACTGAATGGCCTGTTCACATTCCTGACATCTTCGATTGACTGAAAAACGTTTTCCTGCTTCTGTAAGACATCCTTTAAATCTGAATAATGTAGTTGTCTTCTTTTTTACTGTCAGTCATTGAGCAAACAAGATGACTCGCTGTATATTTGTGTGGCATGTTTGGGAAGCTCAAAGTGTAATAGGTTTCAGAGTTTTAGAGTCATAGAGATGTACAGCACGGAAATACACCCTTCGGTCGAACTAGTCCATTCCGACCAGAAAACCTATCCTAATCTGTTCCCGTTTGCCAGCATTTTGCCTATATCCCTTCAAACCCTTCCTATCCATAGACCAAACAGATGCCTTTTAAATGCAGCAATTGCACCAGTCTCCACGACTTCCCCTGGCAACACATTGCACACATACACACAACAATCCCATTTATATATTTCCCCTCTCACCCTAAACCTATGCCCTCTCGTTCTGGGCTACCATACACAAGGGAAAAGACTGTCTAGAATTATCCTATCCATGACGCTCTATTTTACACAACTCTATTAGATCAATCTTCAGACTCTGACGCTCCAGGGAAAACAACCCAGCATATCCAGCCTCTCCCTTTCGCTCAAATCCGTCAACACAGGCAGTATACTTGTAAATCTTTTCTGAACCCTTCCACGTTTCACACGATCCTATAATATGAAGGAACCAGAGCGACACACAATATTCCAAAAGTGGCCTAACCAATGTTCTATCGCGACCTGACTCCCAATTCCTATACTCAAATTTATGATCAATAAGGAACACATACCAAATGCATTCTTCACTCTCGTACTAAACTGATATTCTACTTCCAAGGAAATACAAACATGCGCTCCAAGGTCTCTTTGCTCACTAGCACTCCGTAGGATCCTACTATTAAGTGTATAAGTCCTGCTAAGATGTGCTTTTCCAAAATGCAGCACCTCACATTTATCTAAATTAAACTCGACTGCCTCTCTTCAGCCTTTTGGTCGATTTGATAATGATCCCCTTGTACTCTCAGGTAACTTTCATCGCTGTCCGCTACACCTCCAATTTTGGTATTATCTGTAATCTTAGTAAATATGCCTCCTATGTTCACATTCAAATTATTTATATAAATGACGAAATATATGGTCCCAGCATCGATTCTTGTGATACTCCACTGGTCACAGGTATCACTCTGAAAGGCAACCCTCCAGCCCCACACACTATTTACTACCTTCGGGACAGTTCTGCATTGAAATGGCTAGTTCTCCCCGTGTGCCAAGAGGTCTAAGCTTGCTAAACAGTATCCCATGGAAAACCTTGCCGAACGCCTTACTGAATTCCATGTAGATCATGTACACCACTCTTCCCTCATCAAGTGAGTGAATGGCTTCCACCTCTTCGTGTATGACAAGTTTCAGGGGCTGGATTGCCTCCTCTTGCTTCCAGAAATACTCTCGAATGAATAAATGATCACCTCCTGTATCTGTGCAGCAGAGCCGGGAGGCTCGGTAGCGTTCGTGCTTTTCGTACCTCGGCAGTTACAGCACCTGGGACCGCAAAATGAATAACAAATGGAGCAGAGGCTGCAGACAGGGTAGCTCTGAAACCACGGAGTGAGTGTTTGTCCGGGGATAAGGATCTGCTGTATCCAACCCGTGTTTTTCAGGAACAGCTTACCAAGCAATACTTAGCCCAGGATCAAAATATAAGATGACCCTTAGGGAACAAGGAGCTTTTCACAGAGCGTTGTTACCTCGTTCAACACGATCAGTAGGTTCACACAAGGGGGAGGACGGCGCTCCCAGTGGTTGTTACGGACATAATTTCAGTCAGCTTCTAGGAACAGGCACTTTCCAGGAATGAGTAGGTGACATATCCATCATCTCATCGTATGTCGTCATCAATGTCACCATTCGTTGACAGAGGATACATATGGTGAATGAGATGAATACAATATTTTCTCCATCACAAGGGATTGGCGGATGTTTTCCCAGTACAGCGGGTATCGAGATGGTGCACATGGTTTGGCAGAGTCGCCATATCAATCGGGAGAGGCAGAGGTATTTATGCAAAACTTACTCCATTAATCTTGAAGTGTGTACACGCCCAGTGCATTATATTAATTAAGACCCAGTTTCCTGGCGCACTGCAGCCACAGCCTCTTCATTCAGAAGCAGGCAGCCACTCTCATCGTCTTCAGGTTTCCAAGTGGAAAGATAGCATGACAGCTCGGATAAAGGCGGTCCCGTTGATAGACTTCTCAATGCACCATCCTCATCACCATTTCTCACTGCCAACAACCACAACAAAATATACCGTGTTTATTGAAAGCAATGTTGCCACTGGGAAATTCAGACAGCAGACAATCAGGGAGATGGAGCAGCACGTCTGATGTCTGAATAGGTGACAGTGAGACCTCGTGTGCACACTGTATCACTAACTCCAGTAATCGCTTTCCATTTCAGGAACATACTGCCTTCCAATCTTCCTGAAAACAAAAGGCAGGTTGTATATCATGTTACATTCCCCCTGCTAAACAATAATCCATTGATGTTACTGGCTGTATCCATCTAGACAATATCATTTCCTTTTTAGATAAGAGTCATCAGCAAACTCAACAACTGTACATTTTTTCCACTCCTGATCATTGAGATTGAATGTAAATAGTTATGGCCGCAGCATTCGTCACTGTGTCATTACAGTTAATTTGTGTTAAACTGATAAAAAAAAAAATATCAACAATTTATCGCTGCTCCTGGCGCTGTAAACAGTCCTCACCGTATTCCTATGTAGCAGCCCTGAAAGGCTGAATGTGCCCTTCCATTTGACGTGCAACAGGTTTGAGAGGTTAAAAGATCTACTCCAATTGTTGAGTAACAGCGTCGAATGACTGGAAGGCTTCATTCTGCTCCTGTTTAAACTTTTGACGTGTTGAAGAGCCTGTTTCAGTGTAGGTGCAGTTTAGATTGGTGCGCAACATTTTGGAACAATCACGGAACAACCGACTTCTGAGGTTATGATGGAGGAAGGCCACTGATGTTGCAGCTGCTGATAGACCATCATGGCTCATGGATGTGCAGTTTCCATTTGTTCTGTCGTTTGGATGTATGTCTTACATCAAAGGATGTAGTGCCACATTACACTGAGGGTGTTATCTTCAAAATGAGGCTGAGAATTTCCTTCCACCAGGACTCTATGCAGATTGCTCTGACCGATACTTTTCTGGATAGAGCGATCTGTGACATGTGGGTTAATGCGCATGTTTCCATCTTCATGGTTCCCCTGTCATTTCCCACAGTCTGGCTGCTGTGCACTGAGGCTTCGCTCTGGTCAGTCAGCCGTGGGCCTGTGGAGACATTGAAGTACCTCACCCAGAGTACGTTCTGTGTCCTTGTGACCCTCAGTGATTCCTCCCATTTGTTTCCAACATTGAGGGGATCTGAGTTATAACCGCGGGGTGGTGCGGAGGGCACACTACCAGGAGATTTCCTTGTCCATCTCTGACCTGTTTCTATGAGAGTTCCCGGGTTCTGTAATCAACGTTGGGGAATTCCAGGATAACTCCTTTCCTGATTCCACCCTCCCACGCCACCACTACTGTTGAGTTTATCCTGCCAGTGAGATAGGACATAACCGCGGATGGTGTTTGGGGCTTCATGAAACATTAACAATCAAGTTTGAATCTGTGAGTATGAAGGTATCACAGAATACAGGTTACAATGTATCAGGGAATCATGGGTTAAAAAGCTGAATGAAAGGCACTCGACCTGAATTTCTTCTATATTTTCAAAACAGACTGAGGAAATTACTGAATACATTGAGGGAAATGGCTACGATTTAATTGCATCAGAAAGACATGGCTACAGGGTCACCAATATTGGGAACTGAATACAGAACATTTTACATCCGGGAGTGTTAGACAGAACTGAAAACGAGATTGGGGGAAATAGCTGAATAAGGTTGACATCTACACAGAAATTAAAGACGATCTTATATCACGTTTTTGAGCTTTATCTTTGTCTTATTCATTTTGTGAAAAGTGCCAGTTGAGTTGTTTGGGGGGAAGGATTCCCACCGTGAGCCAGAGTGGGTCTCACCAAAGTTGGTGGGTAGAAGGGTCTTTCTGATGTAGGTCTTTATGACTCCATAAAATCCTGTACCCGACATTCCCTGGAACATTCTATACTGGACAATCCCCAGAATAATACATTGCCCACATGTCCTGGAACATTCTGTACCCGACATTCCCTTCCAATTTATTTACTCAACATTTCCTGGAGCATTCTATACCCGAAATTACCTAGAATATTACTTCCCTGATTTTGTTTGTAAACGCCCGGACGTCAGTGAATTGAGATGGAAATGTGTTGCTGGAGAAGCGCAGCAGGTCAGGCAGCATCTAGGGAACAGGAGAATCAACGTTTCGGGCATTAGCCCTTCTTCAGGGCTAATGCCCGAAACGTCGATTCTCCTGTTCCCTAGATGCTGCCTGACCTGCTGCGCTTCTCCAGCAACATATTTCCATCTCTGATCTCCAGCATCTGCAGACCTCATTTTCTCGTCAGTGAATTGAGCATAAAATATGATCCTGAGGGAAGGGATCCCATCCCAGGGACATAGAGACACTGTTCCGAAGTCCCCTCAAGCAGTTAAAGGGGTGAATACGTTTTCCCTGCATTTACATGTCTTCACGACACAGGATCGACCACAATTTACACGAAAAGTCAGAAATTTCCAAACTCCGCTTGTTTTCATGGAACTGGGAGGGAATCCTTCAGAAGAGTAGCGTTTACACACGAGGTATTAGGAACTTGAAAGAAGTGAACTGTGTCTCTTCTCAACTGATCGAATGTGTTGAGATTGTTGTAAAAACCGTGTGTTCGTATGAATGTGTCTCTCTGTGTTTGGGGAGGGAGGATTTCTTGTCTTTTGAGACACTTTTTTCATTAATTCAGACCATCCATTTATTATTTCCCATCGAATTATTTTAATAAATCCATGAATACAGTGACACACCTAAATATCTCACTGGGCCCTCTGTCCAACTGTTCAATTTAGCTCCAGTCTAATGTACAATTTGTTTCTTTTCCTTCCTCACAGTTAATATAGTGACGGTCTACGTTCTGCTTCATAAAGATTGTGGATTGTTTCCATGCGTCAGATGTTACCTGGAGGCCATGGCAGTGGCAGATCTATTGGTCATTATCCTCGACCTGATACTGAGACACATTCCCATTGTTTATATGGAACAGTTTTCTTTTCTGAGGAACATTCCTGTGTGTAATATCCACGCCGTCCTGCTTTATACAGCCACTGACTGCTCTGTCTGGTTCACCGTCACTTTCACCTTTGATCGGTTCGTGGCCATTTGTTGCCAGAAACTGAAAAGTAAATTTTGCAGTGAGAAAAAGGCGGCTGTGGTTCTGGGAGCAGTGACTGCGCTGAGCTGCTTAAAGAACATTTTTTGGTATTTTATGCTTACAGCACGGTATGGGCTGTCCAACGCCCCCTGGTTTTGTGATGTAACACTCGCTGTTTATTTCTCCCATGTCTGGGCCACAATCGAGTTCCTCCACCACATTCTAACCCCAGCTCTCCAATTTCTCCTGATTCTGCTGCTTAATGTTTTCACAGTCAGACACATTTTAGTGACCAGCAGAGCCCGCATGAGACTCCGGGCTCACACGAATGGGGCAGCTCAGTCTGACACAGAAATGAGTAATCGAAAAAAATCTCTCGCTTTACTATTTGTCATCTCGGCTAATTTCATCCTGTTATGGTCAATGTTAATGGTGTTTTCTATATCGAACCGGATGGCCTATATTGGTTATCAGTCTGTTTATCTACATCCCTTTGTGCGAGAATTGGGCTTCATGCTGCAGCTCCTCAGTTGCTGCACAAACACGGCGATTTATGCAGTGACCCAGACTAAGATCAGACAGCAGGTGAAGAATGTGCTGAAATATCCGTTTATCAAAATCCATCAGTCAATTAAGTTCTCACATTAATTAATCCATCTGGGATTTTTAAAGTTCAGTATAATGTTTCAGCGATGAAGCTGCCTATCACTATGGTAACACACTGATGGTAGTGCTGGTTTGTCCAACCTTATCCCAGAAGGGACTTCGTAAACACATTTCATTGCTTCTCACAGTTCAGGGGTCAATGAGAAAAGGCACCATCCCATTGACTGAATCGATCACTTCAATTTGTTAACAATAAAGATGTGTATTAAAATATCCCGAGCAGTAGAGTGTACAGTATGTTAGTTTGTCTTTGCGTTGAGGAAGCTGAGTTGGGCAAAGACAGTCGCAGCCCCAAGTTCCTGGTCCTCAGGGACGGGGTGGGTATCGGGGCCTGAGCTCAGGAGTTGGTTTTAAATCACTCTGTCCTGGCTTTCAACTGTGTCCCCCAATTCGATCTGGATACTGTACGGTTCATCTGTCACCGTTTATCTTCCTCCATACATATCTCCCTCCCACTGTCACACTGTCCCTCTGTCTCTCTCTCTCTCTCTCCTACTCCCATTTACAATTTATATTTCATTCTCCCTCCCTTTCACATTTTCCTTCGCTCTCTTTCCGTCATGTACTCCCTCCCTCCCAATCTCCTCTCTTCCTCGAATCCTGTCTCTCCTGCCATTGCGAGTGGAGCAGAGGAAGTGTGCGGATACTCAGGCCGATCCTACACGAACAGAGATCGGTGTGGCACTTTAGACGAAAGCTATGTTAACAATATCAGGCTTGGGCCAATAGCGATTGTTAGGGGACACAGTAGGTTTGAGCGAGTGAGCATTGGTGGGAGAGACCGAGTGAATGAGTGAGACCGGAGGGCTGGGAATAAGCCATTCCTGGAGAAACACTGAGTTAACGAGTGAGGTTGGGAGGATGGGATCGAACTAGAGAGATCCACAGGGAACGAGTAATAAAGAGATAGCGAACCTGGTGGGAGAAGAGTGCGAATGAATGAACGGGGCGAGGGGGGAGGGCGGTAGTGAGCCTGGATGTGAGACAGCGAGCAAACAAGTGATGCCGGAATGGAGGGAGTAAAGAGATAGTGTGTGAGAGCGCTAACAAACAAGCGAACATCATTCCCGAGAGGGAGGGAGGTAGCGATTCTGTGTGGAATAGAGAGAGCAAACTCGTGAGACCGGGTTGGGACGGAGTGGGCAAGCCTATCTGGGAGAGAGAAAGCAAACGGGTGAGGCGGTGAGGCAGGAACAAATAAAACCTGGGTGGGAGAGAGTGAGCAAACGAACAATGTGGAGAGTGAGGAAGCGAGTGAGCTTGGATGGGCGAGGGCGAGGAAGCCCGGTGGGAGAGACAGCGAGTGAATCAACGGGACCAGGAATGAGGACGTAGCTAGCCTGGATGTGAGACAGCGAGCAATCAAGTAAGACCAGGAAGGATGGAGCGAGCAAGAAAACATTGTAGAGTGCTAACAAACAAGAGATGGGGAGGGAGGGAGAGATCGAACCTGACTGGAAGAGAGCAAAAGAGCATGCGAGATGGGGAGGGCAGGAGGTAGTGAGCTTGTGTGGAAGAGAGCGATTGAAGGAGTGAGACCGGGAGGGCGGGAGAGAGCTAACATGGAGGGAGGGAAGTAAGAGAACCTGGGTGGGAGTAAGTGAGTGGAAGAGTTAAACCAGGAAGGAAATAAGTATAGAGACAGGGTGGGAGAGACTGAGCAAACGAGTGAGATCAGGAGAGTAGGATGCAGTGAGACAGGCTGGAAGAGAGCGAGTGATAAATGACACCAGGAAAACGAGAGGGAACGAGACTAGGTTGGAAAGGCCGAGTGGATGAGTGAGCCCAGGAGGAAGGAAGACAGCAAGAATGGGTGGCAGAGAGCGACTGAACAACTGACACTTGGAGTAAGTTAGAGAACGAACGGGATTGGCAGGGAGGGAACGAGCGTGGGGTGGTTGAGAGACAGCGAGTCTGGGGCAGGTATAAAGGCCGAACAAATGAGATCAAGAGGAAGGGCGGGAGCGAGCCTGTGTGGGGTAATCGATCAAAAAAGTGAGACTGCGAGGGAGGAAACAAGCAACAGTGGCTGGGGGATCATGAGAGAACAAGCGAGAAAAAGAGGGAGGAAGCTTGCAAAGGTGGGTGGAACAGAGTGAGCGAATAAGTCAGTCTGGAAGGGAGGGAGGAATTGGTACTTGGTGGGAGAGAGCGAGGGAATTGATTTGAGTGGGATAGAAGGAGCGGCTGAGGCTTGGTAGAAGAGAGTGGGTGAATAATGAGATCAGGATGGAGGGAGTGAGCGAAGCTGAGGGTGTAGAGTTGGCGAACTTCAAGACCGGGAGAAAGGAAGGCAGAGAGCCTGTTTGGGAGAGAGTCGGTAAACAACTGAGAACGGGAGGTAGGGAGGGAGAGAAGAAGCGAGATTGGTAAGGAGCGAGCGAGCCTGGTTGGGTGAGAGCCAGCGAGCCTGGGGCTGGTAGAACGAGTGAACGAATGAGATCAGGCAAGAGGGAGGGAGCAAGCATTGGTCGGAGTAATCGAGCGAAATATTGAATCCCGGAGGAAGGAAACGAGCCAGACTGGGTGGGAGATAGCTAGAGAACGAGCGAGTCAAGGAGGAATGGAGCGAGCGAACCTGGGTGGAACAGATCGAGCAAATAAGTGAGACAGGAAGGAAAGGAGGAAGAGAGCCTGAGTGGGAAAGCGCGAAGGAATGGACTTGAATAGGATGGAGGAAGCAAGCGAGGCTGTGTAGAAGATAGGGAGCGAACGAACGAGATCAGGACAGAGTAAGAGAGCGAAGATGGGGTGTAGAGCAAGTAAACATCAAGACCAGGAGGGATTCAGGTAGCGAACCTGTGTGGAAGAGAGAGAGCGAAACAGTGTGATCTTGAGGGAGGGAGGGAGCGTTCCTGTATGGGAGAAAGCGAGTTACTGAGTCAGATGGGGAGGCAGGGAGCGAACATTCCTGGGTGGGAGAGATCGAGCAAACAAGTGAGAGTCGGAGGGAGGGAGGTAACGAGCCTTGTTGGGAGACAGTGATCAAACCAGTGCGATGGGGAGCGAGGAAGTGAGTGAGCCTGAGTGGGAGGGTACGAGTGATCAAGTGAGACCGAGAGGGAGGGAATGAGTGACACTTGGTGAGAGAGAGCGAGCAAATGAGTGTGACCGGGAGGGAGGGATTGAATGAGAGAGACGGGGAGGGAGAGAACAAAAAAGCCTGTTGAGAGAGAATGAGTAGTGAAGTAAGACTGGGTTGGAGTGAGTGACTGAACAAATCAGACCAGAAGGGCAATAGCATTTCAACCTGTTTGGGAGAGAGGGAGTGAATGAATGGGATGGGGAGAGAGTGAGAGAGTGAGCCTGACTGGAAGAGAGCGAGTGAACGATAGAGACCAGGAGGATGGGAGCAAGCATGCCTGGGTGGGAGAGAGTGAGCAATCGACTAAGACTGGGAAGTACGCAGCGAGCAAATGTAAGAAAACCAGAGGGAGAGAGTGAATGAGCCTGGGGTGGAGATAATGACAGAGACGAGGAGGGAGGGATCGTTCGAAAGGGAGAGTCTGATAGGAAGAGAGTGAACAAGCCTCTGTGGGAGAGAACAATCGAACATGTGGGTGCAGCTGGGAGGTAGAGAGTGTGCCTTGGCGACTGTGAGCATGCAAACGAGTCAGACCAGGAGGGAGGGATGATGCAAGCCTGATTGAGAGAGAGCAAGTGAACGGGTGAGACGGGAGAGAGGGAGGGAGGGAGCCTGTGTGGGAGAATGCGAGCAAATAGGCGAGACCAAGAGGGAGAGAGCGAGTGAGCCTGGGTGAGCTACAACCAGTGAGACTGTGTGGGAGGGAGCAAGTGAGTCTTGGTCGGCGTCAGCAATTGAACAAATCAGTTCAGGAGGAAGGGAGTGTGCGAGCCAGTTTGGGAGAGAGTGAAAGAGCGTGTGTGATAAGGTGAAAGGGAGGGAACGAGCCTGCATGAGAGAGAATGGGCAAACACGCGAGACCAGGAGGGAGAGAGCGAAATGAGTTGGAAGAGAGCGAGCGAACGAGTCACATCAGGAGGCAGGGTTCGAATCTGGGTTGGAGAGAGCTAACGAGCGAGTGAAACCAGGATGGAAGGAGGGAGGGAGAGTGTGAGTGAGACCGGGAAGTATCAATGAGCCTCGGTTGGAGAGACTGAGCTAACGAGTGACATTTGAAGGGAGGGAGCGAGCGGGAATTTCAGGTTAGTTCCTCCCCCAGGGGCATCTTGGTCCGAATCAACTTTGCTCGGGCTGGCACTCAGCGTTTGGGATCGCGAGGGCGTTGATATATACGACTTCACCTGCCAGCTGGATTGTATTTCAGTCTGGTTCTGCTATTCAATAGGAAACTACCGTTAACTTCATTTGCTAATATAAAATCCTAACCTACCTCATACTTTTATTTTCTTAATCATATCAGTGACATCAGAAGGAATACACAGCAAAAACATAGGATAAAGCAAAGGTGAGTCAGCTTTTCGATTATTTTTCACACGTGGGCTGTATACCACTTCTGTCAGACAGATGGTCACTTATTTCAACCTTATAACACAAGCCATTCGTGTTCAGATCACGAGAGAATTTTGCTGTCGATACATCTGTATCATCCTTTGAACACATTGAGCAAATTGGACCAGTTTGTTCTTGTGGTCGGGGCATGTTTCATTCACATTACCCTGATTCCCGGGGTGGTCCCTAGTTTAGGATGGTTCAGGCCACTCATCCCCAATATATCGGCTTTGAAGACTGGACGTTTCATTTTCAAAATAAGGAAAGGTTTCTAATGAGATGGTTTGCTGGGGAGAATCAGAAAGTGTTAGGGGCTAAGTAGGTATCCTAGAATAAAACCAACTTCAGTGTCATCCCCGTCCTCAAATAGGATAGGTGTACCAGACAAAGGCTCAGGATTTTGCAAATATCTGAATTATTTTTTAAAGTGTTGTTGTTTTCATGTTTATTCGCATTCCTCAGCCGTAGTGGGTTTCCACTGTTTCTCCAGTTCCCTTTCATTTCCATCTGGCCATTCGCACTCAGCTTTTAACTTCTCCCAGCTTTGGCGAGTTCCATCTGGTGTACAAGCCTCTATTACCCTCTCACATGCAGAGTTCCTTCAACTGGCCAGGAAGTTTTTTTTCGCTTACTATCCGCTTTATCCTTCACTTTTTTAAAATTAATAATTAATCAATGCAGCCATGCTTCAAGGTAACCCCGAGACAATGACACAGGTCAATACCAATGTGAAAAGTTATGAAACCAGTCAACCTGCCAATGATTTCTGGTTTTGTGATTCAGGGCTAATACAATTGGGTATTTAAAAATAATAATTAGGTGTAACTCAGAGGTGGAAACTGAGCCAGTGAATAATACATTTCTGAAGGGATCAATAAAAAGTGGAAAATTATTTATAAAAACCATTACAATTACTTGGTTCAAGTCCCATAATTTCAAACCCAGATAAGGTACCTTAAGCGGTTTTGACCAGGCATTGCACATTTACAATGTTAAAAAGCTGTGAAATGACTGCAGCTGCATAAAGACGTCTTGTCCACTCACATGGTCACAAAATACTTCTCATGTACAAATAATGGTCGAATACAAAGATAGAGATATTAAAAATAAGGTATTACATTTTGTTAGTGATTTTCATAACACAATGTTCAAACAAAACGTCAATTCTCAGTGACGGAGAGGAATTGATATAGAATAATGCTACAAATGGCAGTCCATCATCACGAAGGAGATGCAATAGACTTAAGATTGAGTGGAAACATACGAGTCCGAAACAAACAAACAAAAAAATCTGCCAGTATCATTTTCTGAAAACAATATTGGTCGATTGGGATATTTGAGATCTATAGTTATACTTTCAGTTCCATGTTTTTTAAGTAAACTAAATTCTATAAAGCTCATGTGATTGTCTAAGGTGATGTTTCTCAATGTTACTTCTGGATGATTATTTATGAAAAAAGAGCAGGCACCTGCTGAGGCCAAGGTTTACAGTTTACAGTGCGTTTAATGCACTTAGTCAAATCTTTGATAATCCAATGAAATAAAAAATGGGTGAACTTCAAATTTGGCAGTCGCTTGACACAAATTGGGTTTTTAGAGCAGGTTCATACCAGCGTGTCATCGGAAAGTCGTCACCCTCCATATTTAACTGATTCAAATTTAAATAAGGTTGGCTTTCATGTAAACATAAATTGTGACCAGTTAGAAATTAACAGTACAGCGGTCACGGTCTGTAAGAAGAAATGGTGGGTTAATATTTCATTAATGTTCTTTTATCTTGCATTTTTAAATTTCATAATCACCCATGGTTAGTTAAAGAAACGTTAAAAAGATACCGCCTTAAATTCCCAAAGTGCAGATTAAATTCAAAACACTCCTGAAACTCGAACTCCAGTAAATAAATCACAAACATTCAATCACCAACAATCAAATATGCATTCTAACTAGAGTGCAAAGGGTTGAACATTCGGCAAGCTGCAGGGAATCAACGCTGAGTCAGTCTTTCTGTCTTTCTGTCACTCGCATACACACAAGAACGTTTTCCAACATTTATTCCGTTCTACAGTTCCATCCACCCTCATGTATCCTGGGCAATGCATTGGTCAGCCAGTCCAGATCCTGGGACCCGAGCGAATATATTGCGATTGTCTGACACACTCCCAGTTATCTTATGAACGAAAGCACCATTCTTTTTACATGTGGGAGCTCTTTGTCCCTGCTATCCTCCTCATCCAGGGAGTTCCCTTCGGATCCTGATCCTGATTCCATCTCCATTTCATCCGATCAGTCGCCTGGTCGCTGGTCGCCTTATTGTCCTCCTCTGAACACGCTGTCCTACTTCATTTTGCTACTTCCATGGGCCACTTTTCCTCTGACACCATTCAACACTCTGTTTATTGTTGAGAAACTCCTCATACTGTTTTGGTTCGTGTACTGTCCGAAGTAACCTGAGTTCTTCTTCCAATTTCTCTCTATGTGTTAATGATTTTTTCCACTCCCTCTCGTAATATCTTGCACTCCTTCTGCCATTCCTTGAATAACCCCTTCACTTCCTCCTTTCTTTGGTGCAGTTTATCCTTATCATTACCGTCCTTAATCCCTGCAATCGATGTTTCTTTTTGGGACCGTTGCGTATATTCAGAACTGTATAATTAAGTCTATATTGGGAGACGGAGTTCTGTAGGGGTCAGTTATTCTGTTCTTTGTGTTTGATTGTGTAATTTTGGGAACACATTTTGTCTCTTTTAATATCTAGACTTCAACCTCGCTGACTTACTCAAGGTAATTTTCACTGTACACTTGACGAAACAAATTGCAAAGTAATGGCCTGGGGCTGCCGACTAAAGAATGTTTCGAATGGTCTGGACTAGTCCATGACACTTCCTAGGGCTCCTCCCAGATTTTAATCAGAGCGTGGCAGATGCTAGAGTCCTTATTTCAGGTTTTGATTCGGTTGGGTAGATAGAGCTTGGGATAGTAATGGCTCTTTTAGTCTCCAGAATTTTTCTGTATATGGATGCGGTGAATAACAACGAGTTGGAAGAATTAACAGAGAAGCTGCAATTGAAACTGCCTGCTTTTGTGAGGAAAGGAGAAATAATTACAGCAGTACCATAACATGAAACTTGCTGGAGCAGCGATCAGAATCTATAGATTTGGCAAGAATTCAATTGTAAATGAAGCAGATTGAGTCAGAGATGATAGATAAGGAAAAAGGGGTAGAAATAAAACAAGTTCAGTTACAGTTTAAAAGTAGAAGGGAGGGAATAAGAGAGAGCAGGAGCAGAACAGAGAGAAAAAGAGACCAGCTGAACGAGGGGAGAAGACAGAACAGAGAAAGAAGAAGACAGAGCTTTTGAATATCAAAAACTGATACTTAAAAGGAAAGTCAGCTTAAACGGCTGGAGGTTAAGGCTAATGGTAGGCTTACCGAGGAGTAGAGTGAGGATGAGCAAACCCCTGGTAGTCAGAAGCCTCGTAGGTAAGTGTTCAGGTATGTTCAAGCGTGGTCTAAATTTGGTGAGAAGGACGTGGGCGCCATTTTCACTTCAATTTAAAGGATGGCTAAACAAATGTAGTGGCCGCGGCAATGTGGGTTTTGTTGATCCAAAAGAGACTTGCATGTAGGGTTAGTGATGTAATCGCAGAAATATTAGAAGAAGAATCTGGGGATTATAAGGAGATGAAAAAAAGCCATTTTAAGTGCAGATAAGTTTGTACCAGAAGCCGGTAAGCAACGCTTCAGGCATCTAAGTAGGGACCCAGGTCAAACATAGATTGTGTTTGAAAGAACCGAACAGAGTAGTTTCGATAGATGGATAACAGTTTTAAAGATCCATGATGCCCTGCGAATGGTAATTCTTTTGGAGGAATTAAAATTATTTACTGTCTGAAGTAGTGCGAACTCATGGGAAACAGCACAAATTTATAACAGCAAGATTAGCAGCTGAAGAGGTTGATGATTATGGACTGGTCTATAAAACTCGGTTTGGCAAACAGAAACATCTTCAGCCAATGCAAGATAGTAATTGGGGCAAAGAGACATTCTCACGCGGAAAGGGTAAGGTAGGTATCAGTGAAAATCATAATGATTACTTACCACAGAATAAGAAAGAATGCCTTGAGGGGGACAAATAAATTAGAAATCTCCGGTGTTTTCATTGTAATAAAGTGGACCACAAGAAATTGCAGTATTAGTGGGCTAGGAGAAAGTCTGATGTCGGAAAACCAGACAAGCCTGGAAGTTTTGTATGACTGGTAACAAGAGACACAAGGGAAGTTAGACAACTGCCTCAGAGTGTACAAGACGATCAGAGGTCGATGAAGGAGGAAATGATAGATTCACTTTTAAATACACATGCAAGCTTAATGTTTATTCACATAGACTCGGAGTCATAGGTAAGGAGGTTACAATATTAAGGAACACAGGATACCCCAGTCTGTAATGCTGAAAGATGAGGGGATATGTTCTTCTGAGTAATTCTTTCTAGAAAATGTGCTGATCACATTAATTCATGGTGAGACAAAAAGTGTTCAGTTATATAAAGTGAGGCTAGAGATTCGAGAGAAGTGTGAAGAATTTATGGTTGCAGTATTGGAAATACTGTCAGCTACAGGAATACAATTTGTCCTGACATAATGATATAATTTCCTACTCTAGTTGCAAAGCCAGTGCAGGCGCAGGAAATTGAAGGCATGGAAAATGTTTATCCATGAATTTTCATTGATTGTGTGTTTACAAGATCACAGACGCACAAGCTGAAGCAGATGGTTTAAAAAGGCACAAATAAGGAAGCCGACATAGCTTTACCGAGAGATTTTTGACCAGACAAGTGGGACAGAGAAAGAACAAATAGGTAAAAAAAAACAAGTATCTTTAGCTCTGCTAAGTTGATTGAATTACAGAAGAAAGATGAAAAGTTACAACATTTATATTAAAAAGCATATGCAGAGAACGAGAGTGAATGCTTCCTGTGTGTTATTACTTAACAACTGATGTCTTAACGAGGAAATTGAGACAATGAACCATTCAAGCAGAGGAGAAATGGGTAGATATTTGTCAAATAGTGTTGCCTTTAGTCATAGGGAGGAAGTGCTGCAAGTGACGCATGACCTCCACTTGGAGATCATTTAGGGTGTGGAAAACACAGGCTAAATTACAAAGACATAGTTACTGGCCTGGACTATGTAAGGATGTCGTTGAATTTTGCTAGAAGTGTCATACATGTCAGCTAATCGGAACATTAAGTCAAGAATAAATCTGGCTCCGTTAATACCGATTCCACATTTGAGGAATCTTTCACAAGTGTCCTGTTTGATTGCGTAGGTTCCGCACCTCGAAAAAAAAGTGAGAACAAGTATATATTAACAATATTGGATGTTTAGACGAGATTTCCAGAGGCAATTCCATTACACAATATCCCAGCAAAAACAGCTGCAGAAGAATTACTTTTTAACCGGATCCGAATAGATAGCATTTAAAAGTATAACGGCATAGAATGAAACAAGAAGCGAATATGAAAGCACAAATTCGCAATTTTGCAATTCGGGATAAGGTATTGGTGCTCTGTCCAGTAACACGTGAGCCTTTAAAAACAAGGTTTAATGGAACTTATCAAATCGAGAAGAAATTAAAGTGAGGTGAATTACTTGATAAGGACTCCCGACAGGACGAAATCTCACATAGTATGCCACGTGAGTATGCTCAAAAGGTATTTTGATATGGAAGGAAATCAAGAAGAGAATATGCTAATTGCAACAGCACAGAAGGAAAAACCAAGTTCAGAGGATACTAAATTCGGCATTCCGCAAATCAAATTGGTTACTGAGGAAGTTGACAAAAATAGAATATAGAACATAGAAAAATACAGCGGTGTACAGGCCCTTTGGCCCTCGATGTTGCGCCGATCCAAGCCCACCTAACCTACACGAGCCCAATATCCTCCATATGCCTATCCAATTCCCGTTTAAATGCCCATAAAGAGGGAGAGTCCACCACTGCCACTGGCATGGCATTCCATGAACTCACGAGTCACTGAGTAAAGAATCTACCTCTAACATCTGTCCTATACCTACCATCTCTTAATTTAAAGCTATGCCCCCTAGTAATATCTGACTCCATACATGGAAAAAGGTTCTCATGGTCAACCCTATCTAAACCCCTACTCATCTTGTACACCTCTATTAAGCCACCCCTAAACCTTCTTTTCTCCAATGAAAACAGACCCAAGTGCCTCAGCCTTTCCTCATACGATGTTCCTAAAATACCAGGCAACATCCTAGTAAACCTCCTCTGCACCCGTTCCAGTGTTCCCACATCCTTCCTATAGTATGGCGACCAAAACTGCACACAATACTCCAGATGCGGACGCACCAGAGTCTTATACAACTGCAACATGACCTCAGGATTCCGGAACTCAATTCCTCTGCCAATAAAAGCCAGTACGCCATATGCCTTCTTCACAGCACTATTTACCTGGGTGGCAACTTTCAGAGATCTGTGTACATGGACACCAAGATCCCTCTGCTCGTCCACTCTACCAAGTATCCGACCATGATACCAGTACCCCATCTTTTTGTTACTCCTACCAAAGTGAATCACCTCACACTTACTTACATTGAACTCCATTTGCACACTTTTCTGCCCAGCTCTGCAGTTTATCTATATCCCGCTGTAACCTGACACATCCTTCCTCACTGACAACAACTCCACGGACTATCGTATCATCCACAAACTTGCTCACCCAACCGTCTAGCCCCTCCTCCAGGTCATTTATAAAAATGACAAACAGCAATGGTCCCAAAACAGATCCTTGCGGAACACCGCTAGTAACTGCACTCCAAGATGAACCTTTACCATCAACTACTACCCTCTGTCTTCTTCCAGCCAGCCAATTCCGAATTCAAACCTCCAACTCAACCTCAATGCCATACCTCCGTATTTTCTGCAGTAGCCTACCATGGGGAACCTTATCAAACGCCTTACTAAAATCCATATAGACCACAACTACCGTTTTATCCTCGTCTACCTCCTTAGTCACCTTCTCAAAGAATTCAATAAGGTTTGTGAGGTACGACCTGCCCTTCACAAAACCATGCTGACTAACCTTGATCACATTATTCCTATCCAAATGTTCATAAATCCTATCCCTTACAATTCTCTATAAGACTTTGCCCACAACAGAAGTGAGACTCACCGGCCTATAGTTACTAGGGTTATCCCTACTCCCCTTCATGAACAAGGGAACCACATTTTCTATCCTCCAGTCTTCTGACACTATTCCTGGAGACAACGAGGACATAAAAATCAAGGCCAATGGCTCTGCATCTCCTCCCTCACACTTGCCTACATTAATTGTAAAATTATTCTTTGATCAATTCATAAATTGATAAATTATTGATTTAATTACACAAAAAGATCGAAATGACCTGAAAGATTAATTATTAACACATGAGGAGATACGCAGAAATAAACTGGGAAGTATTAAGCTTGTGCGAAGATTTGTATCTCGGGTGCTCGTTGTTCTGGTTCTGTTCGCCGAGCTGGAAGTTTTTGTTGCAAACGTTTCGTCCCCTGGCTAGGCGACATCATCAGTGCTTGGGAGCCTCCTGCGAAGCGCTACTTTGATGTTTCCTCCGGTGTTTATAGTGGTCTGTCCTTGCCGCTTCCGGTTGTCAGTTTCAGCTGTCCGCTGCAGTGGTTGGTATATTGGGTCCAGGTCGATGCGTTTGTTGATGGAGTTTGTGGATGGACGCCATGCCTCCAGGAATTCCCTGACTGTTCTCTGTCTGGCTTGCCCTATGATAGTAGTGTTGTCCCAGTCGAATTCATGTTGCTTGTTGTCTGCGTGTGTGGCTACCAAGGATAGCTGGTCGTGTCGTTTCATGGCTCGTTGATGTTCATGTCTGCGGATTGTTAGCTGTCTTCCTGTTTGTCCTGTATAGTGTTTAGTGCAGTCCTTGCATGGTATTTTGTACACTACATTCGTCTTGTTCATGTTGGGTATCGGGTCCTTCGTTCTGGTGAGTTGTTGTCTGAGCAGACAACAAGCAACATGAATTCGACTGGGACAACACTACTTTCATAGGGCAAGCCAGACAGAGAACAGCCAGGGAATTCCTAGAGGCATGGCATTCATCCACAAACTCCATCAACAAACACATCGACCTGGACCCAACATACCAACCACTACAGCGGACAGCTGAAACTGACAACCGGAAGTGGCAGGGACAGACCACTATAAACACCAGAGGAAACATCAAAGTAGCGCTTCGCAGGAGGCTCCCAAGCACTGATGATGTCGCCTAGCCAGGGGACGAAACGTTTGCAAAAAAAACTTACAGCTCGGCGAACAGAACCACAACAGATATTAAGCTAATTGTGCATGTTGTGCATGTATGGGATGCTTTTCCAATTAAGCAACATCCTTATCGACATAACCCTCTAAATTTGGTACATCTTCAGAAGGAGATAGAGCACATGCTCCAAGATGCATACTGGAAGTGAGGTACAGTGACTTGAGCTCACACATCGTCATGGTAGCGAAGCCAGATCGTATCTGAGGGTTATGTGTGAGATATCGCAAAGTAAACACAAAGACTGATGCCAATATAATTCCATGGTAGGAGGATCGTATCGAAAACTTTTAACAAGCAACTTACATTTCTCAGTTGGATTTGCTTAGAGGATACTGGCAAATATCTCTGTTAGAGATACCAAAGGAAATTTTGACTATTGGATCACTATATGGACTTTTTCAGTTGAGTCATGCCATTTATTAAGAGAAACACTCCAGCCACATTTGAGAGACTGGCTAATAAGGTCATTGGCAGATTACCCAACTGTGTGGTGTATATTGATGACCTGTTTTTTTTTTACTCAGTTGTGGAAGGAGCATCGACAGCATTTATCAGACATGTTCGAACGACTTTGGAAGGCAGTTAAACTTAACTGTCGGTGAAATTAGCCCAATAAAGCAGAGATCACAAAACACAGAGCAAAGAAAAAATAACAAACCGTTTATTAACACAGTGATATCGTGGAAAAGAGAATAAGTGAGCTGAAACAGCGCAGACAGTCTGTTCATGCTAACGAAACACCCTTCCAAGAGCTGAGAATCAAGCTGTTCAATGATGCTAATTAAAATAGGGAAAATACAATGGTCTTGATAATCAAGGAATCCAATTAGTGGTAGTCGCAAAACAGTTATCAGAATATCTTGAATATAGATATAATGCAGCATCCTGGCAGCATCAATCAGTTCTTAACGGGATCAGGAGATCTCAGTGCTATTCGAGGGTAGATGAGAATATCCCTTTTAAAGCAATAAGGTGTTTAATTGCTTCTCTCCTGTGAGCAAGGTAATCTGGTGCCAATCCTTTGTGTGGCTTTCGTATCACTTGGTTATGAGCCTGCCCTTAAGGCTTTGAGACAGCTGTGTGATCGATTCCAAGAAGATTATTGTTAGGTTCTCTTTAGAAGTGAATTCGTTGGACTGAGAGTGACTATGGACATGTCTGGTTTGCCGTGTCAGCCTGCTTTGTCAATGCTGAGGCATTCCGGGAGTTTATATCATGGTTGGGCCATGCTTGATTTTCTGTGTTTTGTGTCGCCATGCTGTGGGTAGGCAGGGTACCAGACTTTTTCGCCATGATTCCACCTTTTGTATGGGACGGAATGAATAGGGGGCAACGTAGCCAGTTCCAGGGGATTGTCGCGTGGGGAAGGGGATTGTTCGTTATTATAGACATCGCTCTCGGTGTCTGAGCACAACTCAGCAGAGGTTTTCTTGGGGGACGGATGATCCCCCATTTGTTCTGTACTAGCTGATTGGTGACGGGGGCAGAGGGCAGTAGTATGACACACAGGGGTGAACAGCAGAGTCGGATGGCCATGGTCAGTGATACACTCCGGGCAATGATAGCAAGGATGGCAATCAGTCCGTGTAGCAGGGATGTACCCCATGAGTCCAGCCAGGCGGCTGCCCAGTCCTATAACTCCCAGTGGTATTCCTGCTCATGCTTGAGAGAAGGCATCTGCTGGATATGCTGGGCCAGGTCCGTGATATCCTCGCGGCGATCAGAGCTTTAAGTGTAGCAGTCAGCAACAATGAGGGCGCATGTGCCCCCTTTTGCAGCGAGCAGGGAGTCTAAGGCCATCCTATTTTTCAGGGCCACAGTGCGAATGGGAATATCCACCGCATTCAGCTGGGTGAGCACCTCAGCTATGGAATTCACCAACTCCTCTATTATGGTGGTGAGTCTGTGGACTTGCATGTGCAACCGCACGGTTGCATGAGAGATGTCTTCACTTAGAGAGCTGCATCAAAGAGCATCAAGGGCTCGTTTGCAACAGGAAGGGGCTTTGGGAAGGTACGGGACTGGGAGTGATAGATGAATGGTATCACGCAGCTTACATACCAACTGCCACCCCAGGACAGCGACAGACAGAGGTAGGCATTGTGGTCACGGATAAAACAGGTGCCATTGTAGGTCCAGAGTTTCCGGGTCAGGATCCTGTCCAGATGGTGAGGAAGGTGGTATTCTGGGTGATCCTTTTGAGGACCTGTCGGTTTATTATGCTGCCTTTTGCTGCGTATCGTCATGCTGAGTGAGTTAGAGGAAGGGAGTGAGTGTACCGACTCCAGTCAGCCTCCCATCCAGATGGATGTGTGCTTTATAAATAGATGGATCCTGTACGTGTCTATTGTTCGGTGGTGTCAGCAATGGTTAGGACTGGGGATTCATCAGAGACGTTGTCGGCCGTGTAAAACCACCCTGTAAATTTGTCCAGGTGGTCCCCGCAGATCACCAGCAGGCTGGGCTGTTGTGTGTTACCGGGGATCGCGAATATGGGGACGACATCCCTCAGGAGGCATTTTACCACTGTGTATGCATCATTCTTTCTTGTGGAAAACGCTTCCTACCGTTTAGAGAACATGTCGATGATGACAAAGATGTATTTGTAACCCTGTTTTGGGAGCATGTGAGCAAAGTCAATCTACAAGTGGCTAAAAGTCCCCAAGTAACTGGCAGTCACACCTGGCAACAGGCTTTTATGCATTGTTGTGCAGGCATACGAGGAACTGTGACAGCAAGGCTTATACAGGGGCAGCAAATACCAGTGCATACCAGGATTGTGTGACAGCGTGTAACGTGCCCCTCTTTTCTGCGTGTCCAGCGCTGTGGTCTGCTAGGACGAGTATATGCAGGTGGGCTCTTCGACAAATGATATGGTCTTCGGGGTGTCCAAGCAGCTGTAGGGAATGAGACTGCCCCAATTCTGACCCAACTGTCCTGTTTCTGCGGTAAAGCAGCCTGTTCGTCAGTTCGCACTGCTTCCTTGGGATCAGGGAATACAGACGCCTTCGTTATTCTGGAGGCCTATAGCACGTAAGTGGTGGAGTGCAGTGCAGCTTTCCGGGCTGCTGTGTCTGCTGAGGCATTCCCGACGGTGACAGGGACAGTGGCAGTGATATAAGCAGCACATTTTGAAATCGGTGGGGCTAAGGGTAACATGACTGTTTCGAGGAGGTTGGAGATTAGCGCAACGTGTTATAGTGGCCTCCCTGCTGAAGTGATTAGCCATCTCTGTTTAAGAGTGTACCAAAGTCGTGAAGGATACCACAGGCATAATTGGAGTCAGTGTAAATGTTGGTTGTGGAACCTTTTGCTATGATGCAAACCCGAGTTTGCATGAACAGTTTTGCAGGCTGTGCAGCTGTGCCATTTGGTAATGCAGCGTATTCCAGGATAGTGAAAGAGGTGCAGGCGGCATACCCTGCCCGTGTGCGGTGGACCGACTGCCTGAAGTAGGACCCATCGCAAAGGGCATGAGGTCAGCATTGTCCAACGTTGTATCAGAGAGGTCAGGGCGCGGGGTGACGATCTGTTGCACGGTGTCGAAACAGTCATGGTCGTCCGCAGTGGCGTTCTTACTGAGTGGGAGTAGCGTGGCCGGGTTCAAGGCAAGAATATCCTGTAGGGAAATGTTAGCTTTGGAGATTCAAGCGAGCTCATAGCCAGTTCTCCGAATGGCAGTGAAATGCAGCGTTGCTGCTGAATTGAACAGCAGGGATACCAAATGGGAAACCAAAACAGTGCATGGGTGATACAGTACGATAAGGGGTGGCCTTTTCTATTGTTACAACAGCTGTTGGGACAGCTCTCAAATATGCCAACATTCCTCTTAGAACAGGCGGCACGTGGCCAGGGTTAAAGGCAATAGGGCGCCGGAGATCTCCAGCTATTTAACAAGCGTTAAAAAGCTGATTGCAAACCCGTCGGACTCATTAACTTGGAGGTAGAACGGCTCAGTATAGTTTGGGACCTGCAGGACAGGAGCAGAGAGTAGTCGCTGTTTAATTTCGACGAATGCGTGTTCCTCCTTAGGCATCTAGTGCAGTTTTGCTGATTGCCGTAGTGGATCGTCAATGGCAAGAAGGTCAGTGATCCAGTGCCTGCAGTAATTCGCCATCCCCAGGAAATCCTGCAGCCATGTTCTTGTGGCTCTTGTGGGAAACTAACGAGTGGCTACGATTCTCGCTCTCGTTCGTGCTCTGAGGCCAGATAAGAGTTGGTATCCCAAGTACCCTATTTTATACTGGCAGAGTTGCATCTTTTTTTTCCATTGAAACCCTGTATCCATCTTTTGTTCGACAGCAGCGCAACGCTACAGTGTCCTGCATGCATCTTTCAGCGCAGGTGGAGGCCAGTAACAAATGGTCCACATATTCGGGGAGGGTGCTGCTGCACGGCAGGTATAGAGTGAAGATGATATGATATACTGTAACGACATAGACTACGGTTCTCTCTGTGGAACACTGGGACAGCCATCGTATATAAAAGTGAAAAGGTACCGGCTCTCGGGGACAATTTAATGGAGAAAAAGCATGAGCAGAGATCGATTACAGAAAAACTAGTTGGCGGAAGCAGGGTGCTTGTGAGTATCCCGTTACAGTCCAAGACCACTGGGGAGAAATGGCGAACAATTGCATTTACAGCCCTCAGATCCTGGACAAAACCCCACTTTTCTGACCACTTGGGTTTTGGATGTGATGGATGGGTGCATTACAGGAACTTGTTGTAGCAACTGGGGCACACTGTTGTAAGATGGAGTCACTCACCGGCTTGCATCAGATGGTATTGCCATATAAACGGCAAGATGGCGCCCTGCTGGAGCGTGGCAGGGTGTAGTGGGAGGAACTCACCTGGCCTGCATGGTGGGGGTGCTGTGCCTACAGTGACGTGGGAGGATCAGCTAGCAACAGAGATCTTCGTAGGAGAGTAGATCCCAGAATTTGCGTGTTAAAAGCGGGCTGGAGTGTTGCAGGAGCATAGCGCACACAAAACACAATCTGCCCAAGTTGTACAACCCCTAACAGGGCAACGGGGGCGGATCTGAGGGACGTGAAGTGAAGGAGTCACTGTGGTAAAAGTATTATCATGAGGCCGAAATGATGCTGGCAATCAATTTATACAAGGTCTGGCCGGCACTGAAGGACGGCTGGGCTAGAGATTAAACTAATGGGAGCATCAGGGACAGTGGAAGGTCGAATACTGAAGTAAATTATTTGGGAGAGTCGCCCCATTCTGGGCACTCCAGAAACCACTTAGTTGTGTACAGTTTTGTAACTCGCGAAAAATTCTGCAGAGGGAGATTCAGGCCAGTTGGTGGCCCCAGAGTCCACCAGAAAAGAAATGATATGTCCCCAAACCTCCACATCCATCATTGGATTTTTCAACGGGGAGTTGGAGAAGTGTATCGCGACCAATTGCAAAACTCCCTCGCGCTGCAGCACAAATTTGTTTCTGGGACATGGGGGAAGGGATCATTCATGGTTTAGGCAGTCTGCCAAAGTTACTACTGTGGTGTGGTGGCCTGCTGTAGGGGGTGGGGGAGGATGGAGGAGCCTGGGCGCCCCTGCCTGTGCGTTGACCAGCAGTGTTTTGTTTAGTGTGCCGATTACCATATTTCCAGCACCGTCCTTCATGTAATCCTTCAGGTCTCTGTACTGGCCTTGCGGTGTATTTACAGCAGTCCAGTTGTGCATTTCAGAGAATGCCTGCGTCTGATTTGGCATTGTCAACAGCCCTTTACTGTCCAACTTACTTAGTATGGTCAAAGAGATTCCAAGGTATGCTAAATGAGATTATGCAGAACATATGTATGGAGCACGCAGTTCAAGAGGATCTGCACAGCCATCTTTTCATTTTCTGTGAATGGAATGCCCGCCAAGGAGTTCCACACCTCAATAAAGCAGGCAATGAAATCGGGCAAGTGCTCGTCTGCTTTCGTCGTTACAGCACCAAAGTCGGCTTGCTGTCTTGCCCTGGCCTTCATTGCATCTTTTTGTACGGGGCTGGCCAGCCATTTCTCCCGGTCAGCAGTGGTGTCCCTGGGTTGTGTGGGAATTTCAATAGCACGGCGAATTGTCGTCCAGTGGCTTCCTTACGCGAGCTGCAATAGGATCTGCACATTTTGGGCAGACAGTTGTCAATGGTTCAAATTTGGAATAGATAATTGTAGACTGGCAGTGGGTGCTTCAACGGGTCTTGCAGCATGCATGGGTCCCCACTGCATGAGCCCAGGTCTAATCGAGGGGAGTAGAGCCAATCATGATACGTGTAAACTGGCAGCCGGTGCCCTGGATTTTCTGGGCAGCTTCCACGCTTTGTTCTGAGTTTGGGGCTACCATTCGTGCTGGGCAGCTATGATGGTTCGGACCAAGTGGCGCCTGCTGGTAATTGAGAAATATCCCTCCCCACTTCATTGACAGTGGGTCTTGCTGTGCAGCTGTTAGGGGACGTTTTGGAGAAACGGCGTGGGGCCGTGTCCAATGATATTGGGATCTCCAATATTGCGGCGGTCTTTTTCCTTCGTAGGCTGATGCTGTTTGGCATTTTCCCCAAAACTTTCAAGACACTGCAGCATATACAGCGTGTCCTGGAGGGCTCCCCGAGCCATCCCGTATTGGTCATGACCCAGTAATCAATCGTATCCAATTTAAAGGTTCATCCACATGGACAATTCCCTTGGGACCAGGTGTAAAGGTTTCCTGTGCAGGGGATACATAATGCCTGTCATCTGTCTCTTTTAGCATGGTTTCTACCGATGAAGCAGGTGTAACAAGAGCAACTCCAACCTTCGTCTTGAAATTCACGCAGTTACCATGGCTTCTTTGCATCTTCTTGCTCATCTTCGGACCAGGCCGGTCTCATCACGTGTTTGGGGTCACACAGCTCCCGCAGCTGGCACCTTCCGGCAGAGGGTGGATATGTGCGCACCATGGCGTCTTGGTCGTCCTGGGTTGAGTGCTAAGTGTTGTTTTTGGCTTTCGAGGAAAAAAGAACAGAGAGAGGGCTCATTGAACACACAAGCAGCGAGTGATTGACACGTTAAGCAATAAAGGATAATCGAGCATGTCCTCACTGAACACAACGTAAGCAAACATTTTACAGATGGATTCGGACAAGACACCTGAAATTCACAAGTCAAGCACTGAGTAACAGCAAAGCAAACAGACTCACACAAAACAAACACTCAGAAACCACAGAATAGAAAACAGTAAACAGATAGGTCCCCTGCCAATTTCAATTCAAGCTGAGGATCTCTCAGTATTAAAGCAAAATTTTAATCCGCAATCTCGCCTTCTATCTTGCCAGACTTCCGTTGGCTGACCGTGTTTCTCCTGGCTGGATCAGCTTGTTGGCACAAGCCCTGGCTCAGGTTGGATCACGCGTCTGCCAAATTAGTTAAAATTTAGTTGATCAATTTAAGACCTTAACCGACTCCCTCCTCAGAACAAGTCAGTGGTTGCTGAAAGCTAAATTGTTGCAGTTGTTGGATTTGAATTGTGGCTAACTTCCTGAGTCATCCAACCTTTCACTCGGTCTGACCCGCTGTAGCAGAGCTAGCCGCCAGGTGTGAATTGGGATAACTTTAAAATGTCATTTTCACTTAACCTGTTGAGAGGAAAGGGGCTACCGACTACGCCAAATGTTTTGGATAAATATGGCAGCCTGTCTAGATCTAAGTGAGGACTGCAGATGCTGGAGATCAGAGTATAGATGAGAGTGGTGCTCGGAAAGCGCACCATGTCAGGCAGCATTCGAGGAGGAGGAAAATCGACGTTTCGGGCAAAATAACTTTGTCAGGAATGAAGGCATGGAGCCTCCGGGGTGAAGAGATAAATGCAAGGGGGCGTTTGGGGCTGGCGAGAAGGTAGCCAAGTGTATGATAGGTGGATGGGGATGGGATTGAAGGAGACAGGTCAGAGAGGAGAGTCGAGCAGATAGGTGAGAAGAAAGATTGGCAGGTCGGACAGTTCATGAGGATGGTGCTGAGCTGGAAGGTTGGAGCTGGGGTAAGGTAGGGGGAGGGGAAATGAGGAAACTGGTGAAGTCCACATTGATACCCCAGGATTAAAGTGTTCCGAGGTGGAAGATGAGTCCGTCTTCCTCCAGGCGTCGGGTAGTGGGGGAGTGGCGATAGAGGAGGCCCAGGACCTGGAGGTCCTCGGCAGAGTTAGAGGGGGAGTTGACACATTGGGACACGGGCGGTGGGGTTGTTTGGAGCGGGTGTCCCGGAGATGTTCCCGAAAGCGCTCTGTGAGAAGGCGTCCAATTTCCCCAATGTAAAGGAGACTAAGTTGGGAGCAACAGATACTTTAAATGACATTGGTTGATTTGCAGGTAACAATTTGATGGATGAGGAAGGCTCCTTTGGGACGTTAGATGGAAATGAGGGGGGAGGTGTGGGCGCAGGCTTTGCATTTCCTGCGGTGGCACAGGAAGGTGCCAGTAGGAGAGGGTGGGTTGTTGGGGGCGTGGTCCTAACAAGATCATCATGGAGGGAACCGTCTTTGCGGAATGTGTGAAGGGTTGGCGTCTCTGTTGGTCACCGAATCTCTTCTTCGAGTTAAAAATTAAGCCAGGTTTTATAATAAAGTTGCACAATGAGGTTGAGTAAAATGGGGAAATTACAATGTATTTGAAAATTAACTAATCCAATTACAATGATGTTAATTACAAAGTAGTTATCAGAAGAATGTTCTGATTGCCAATGCAATGTAAATTCCTAGCAGCATCAAACAGTTCTTGATGAGATCAGTTAGTTCCAGCTCTCTTTGAGGTAGGTGAGATTTTCTATTTTGAAGGAGTAATGTGTTTCCTTTGTTTCTCTCCTGTGAACGAGGTATTTGGGTCTGACCTGCATTTTGTGTGGTTTTGGTATCATTGGTGTACGAGACTGCTCTTTGAGTTTTGGCTCCGCTGTGTTGATCCGGTCCAGGAAGCTAATTGCTGGTTTGATGAAGGGAGTGTATTCTCTGGTCTGCGAGCGACTATGATCATATCTGGTTATCCTTGTCGGACGCTTTGTTCAATGCCGAAGCATTCTGGGTATTTCTTGTCTGGTTTGGACAGGCTTGATTTTCTGTTCTGTGTGGGCAAGTATGGGTAGGCAGGGTGAAAGATCTTTTCCCACATCTAGGATATAAGACGGGGATGGAATTGAACACTTGAGAGAAGACCTGCCAACAAGCTGGTTTAAAAAAGTCTCTCTTCAAAGTACATTTTCGATCAGTAACATGTGATACAGAGATTCCTAACAAGTTTTAAAGACGACATAGCAAGTTCCGAAGACAAGAACATACGCCTGCCTGGTTTTGACATAAGAAGTGTTGTTTCGTAAATCTTAATTGGGAGTTTTATCGGACTAGTATTTGGAAGGGAAGGTAAAAGGCAGACTAGTGAACGAAATTGCAGATAGTGGTTAGGTAATTATTCTCTGCTATATTTTAAGAAATAAAGTTGTTTTGATTTACTTTTCATAGTTCTTGGCCACTTGAATTTTTACAGATTACTGCACGGGGACTGATCTTTTCTGTGTTGCTGGTTTTAAATTAAGCAGGAGAGCTGACCCCACATAAGTGATGGCGAAAGAAAGTTCTGCATTTGTAACACCAATGGGCCATATCAACTTAAGGTGATGCCTTTGGAATGATAATCACGCCCAATACACTCCAAATACTCAAGAACCCGGTTACAAACGATATTGTCTGTCTGGGCGAAGCAGTGATTTTTATTAATCCTTGTAAGATTACATGATGCAGTTGACAGAGCTCTTTGAACGAGTTTGAGAAGCAAAACTGGTGATAAACAAAAATAAAACGGAATTTGCAAAATCAGAAGAGACGATATTGGGACATTACATCGGTCATGGAAGGCTAACCCCACGAATGCAAAGACGAAGTTTATCGAGCAATTTCCACGACCAACCTCAAGCAAAGAGGTGATTTGATTCTTCAAACTCACCGGATTCTTTCAGAAGTTCCTTCCATAATTCAGTAATGTAGTGGCACCATTAAACAATTTGCTGGAGAATAACACGACGTTTCGGTGGACAGAACTATGCCAGGAGGCATTCGACGATTTGAAATCGAAATTAAACGACAACCAGATTTAGCGACACCAAACGTTTCAACACCTTTTAAAGTCGCTACTGATGCTACTGACATTGGAGTTGGAGCTGCACTTCAGGAAAATGTGGATGCGATCGAACTTTTTGAAGAAGATCAACAGCCACCAGTGGAAATACTCCTCAATCGAAAAAGAACTATTGCGTTTGGTATCGCCTCACAGCATTTCAATGAAAATGTCACGAACAATATGTTGAAGACCACAATACACTTACATTCCTGGAACGTTTTCAAGATCAGAATATGAGTCTATATCGTTGTAGTTTTATGCTACAGACATTTAGTTTAAAAACAATACACATGTTGTGGGTCAGAAGAATGTGATTACGGCGGATATAACTGATAAAGTTTAGATGAGATTTGTCTTTATCTATTGATTTATGTGTATATAGACATGTATATTGGAAGAAGTTAAGGTGGACTTATGTTAAATTTATCTGTATGATAGGGTAATGTGTTTAAAATAGTAGTGAAAAGAAATGAAAAGCCTCATTTCATTCCGATATTTCTTTTTTTTTCTCAACGTTGGATGTATTATGAAGATGTGTGTATACCTTTAAATGAGTGAAAAGCAGGAAAACTACCGGCTCCAGCACTAAATGTACCCCAAAGAGTAACAATGTAACACTGGGGCAAACTACTTAATTAGTTCGCTGATTGGAGAATAATACTAATTCGAATTTTGACAAGCAGTTTAAATTATACCAGACATATGTCAAACTCGAATAATATTTGAAGTGAATATATCGGAAATCTTGAAAGTCAATGACACAATTCGATGCTCTGGAATATTATAACAGGGAAAATTGAACAGTTGAGAGAAAAGGTCATGTCCAAGCATGTAAGATCTGCTTGAAAATAGCTCTCTCTTAAAAGGACCTATTCCATAAGTAATCTGTGATGCAGACATTCCTAACAAAGAGTAAAGAAGAGCTTTGAAATGTGTTGCTGGAAAACCGCAGCATCGACGTTTCGGGCATAAGTCCTTCTTCAGGAAGAAGGCCTTATGCCCGAAAGGTCGATTATCCTGTTCCTTTGATGCTGCCTGACCTGCTGCGCTTTTCCAACAACACATTTTAAAGCTCTGATCTCCAGCATTGGCAGTCCTCACTTTCTCCAAGGAGTAAAGAAGACACAGGAAGATCCGGAGACAAGAATTTTGAACCGGACCACCTGTGCAAGGAAAGCAAACGCTTTTACTATGATAGCAAACGCACGATAGCTACACTCTTAAACACAATGGCCATCGGTGCTGTACACATATGCGTGTGTGACTCAGTATGTTTTACTAAATTCAATGGTACTTATTAGAGATGCACAAAAGGCAGTTTCTGCACATATTAATAAAAAGCAAACGGCAAGCTCCCACGCCCGCCCACACAAGATGCCAACGAGGTGCGAAATAAAAGTGAATGTTCTTTGGTCTCAATGTGAAAAGCTCTCGCAGCTGTGTCACATTCACGTCACTTGTTGCTGAATGAATCAGAAAGAAGGAGTATCACCAGATCTGTATCTGTCTCGCTTTGTTATTCCGCTTCCCAACACCCGGAAGCCTTTTACATTTTCCTGCTCTTTTGTGACTAAATGGAAAGAGACTGGATACAATGTCATTAATAGCCTGTCTGTCATTTCCTCAGCTTATGTTCCAAACTGGCTTAGGTATGAGGGTACGCATTAATATTAGTCACTCCATGACAGCGCATGTCAAAGGTTCATCTGATATTTTGACAATCTTTCATTTCTGTTGCTGACTGATTGAAGTCGCTAACATGCAAACTACTCCAAAACATGACTCAAGACTTCCAGTGATGATTGTTGAACGTTGAAAAGCCGCAGACAGCATCCAGATGAGACCTTTCAGAGACTACTTCGGGATAGATTTGAGGGAGAGTCCACATTAGGATTCTGCAGTGCACTGTGACACCGGCAATTCAGCCTCTCCCTTGAATTGAAACAGCCGCCTGTGCAAGGTAAGCAAACACAGTACAGCTTTTATGGAAGGATCAGAGCACGGGAACTACTCTCTTTAACGGAATGGCTGTGGGTGGTATACACATCTGCGCATATTCAGAACCAGTTTGGAGATAACAATGTTTCACACAGTAATTAATTGGAATTGCATTCCTTTTCAACTCTATAGCAGGTATGGGCGAGCAAATTCAAAGCTAGGGTTGCTGATGAGCGAAACAAGGAAGAAAACTCCGTTCATATCAATCTAAAGAACTGCCGTCGGAAAAAAGGCTGTTGCTGCCCGTTTCAAACAGGGAACGTTCGCGGATGAGGCAAAAGTAATGCCCACTACACTACAGAAACAAGCCCCGCTACCAGTTGTTACTCAGAGCACTGAAATTTGCAGCTGTTGAACGCTTCACTTTCTGTTTCCAGTAGCTCGTTGTTGTCCAACGTAGTTGGCAGCATTGAAAGATTAAGAAAATCACGTGGAATTGCTCGCAAACGATAGACAAGGATGTTGTTAGCGTGGCATGATTTGCACTGTAGTGCGATTCTGAATAGGATGGCACAACGTTCTCTGCAGCGTAGGGCGGAGGTGTGACATTCTGGAATGTGTATAAACTGATTATGTAAGCGTTTTTTTCTCAGGGATGAGCAAATTGAAAACTCGATACCATTGGATTCAAGTGAGAGGGGTAAAATTTAAAAGGGCCCTGAGCCACATTTCCCACGCAGAAGGTTGTGCATGTATGGAATGAGCTACCAGAGGAAGTGGCGGAGGCTTGTACTCTCAGAAGATTTCAAAGGCACTTAGATGACTCTGTGGATCGGAAAGATTTATAGGGACATGGACTAATCCTGGTAAATAGGACATAATTAATTTAGACAATGTGGTCAGCATGTACGAGATACGCTGAAGAGTCTGTTTCTATGCTGTGTACTTCAGTGACGCAATGTTGCTTAACCGACTTTAATAGATTATTTTTAGCGGCACTTGCCATCTGTCTCGGTGGCGTAATATTTTAATCTGTTCGACTGTTCACCGGAAAGGTAGTATTGTGAAGCACTGCAGAACCGAAGGACTTCTGTACTTTTGCCCCCTGAAATAATCCTTGAAATTATCCCAGATCTTCAGTTAATATTTTTTGCTGCCGGGAGTTACCTCACAAACCGTGTTACCTCATAATATATTGAATGAGTCAGAAAACAGACAACACATAAAGAGTAACACTATCAAAAATGACAAACTAAATGCGTTTTCAGTCAAATCAAATTATGAATGCTGTCCGTGAGACTGTCCGAGGGCAATGACCCACAAACTAATCGCACACCTGGCAGCAGGGCAATTCCAAACAGCTTTTTCAAACACACTGGAAGCTTAGTGCACCTCAGATTCCCAGAAAGTGCTGAAATGAGATAAAAGAAAGAACAATAAGAATGGGCTATGAAAAGTGAATTTTACCAATCACAGTCTTAATTTGATGAGCTTTCTATTCCGATTAACAATGCGGAGTGCGTGTAGCGTATCAGCAGCATCCGTCTCCTGGACAGAAATTTAAGAACAAATGACATTGCAATTAATTGGAATTCTTTTCACATTCATCAGAGCACCAAATAACGACGATTCGAGTCACTGCAGGATTTTGTTGCACAACAGCGATGAAATAACAATCTCCTTTCGTTTTCAGTGAACACATAACTTGCCTGGAATATGAAGCAGCAGTGTAACTGCTGAAACAGGTGACTTTTCGCGTGGAAGGCTAACGTGATCGAGAAGCGCAGACGCTGACCAAATGGAGAGTCTGCACTCTCCCACAACACAGGTCGGTTTCCAAGAAGGAAATCCAACCTGTTGTGTTGAAGTTAAATGGTTCAGCACGCTGCAGCATGATATATGACCTGCACAAATGGCAGCCGTGGTGCTCGCACCCAAACTGCTTAGAGACTGGAACCTAAATCCAGCACTGTAAAATGCTCGGCCACGCTACCAGCCACAGTGGTAAAGCATTTTCGTATGGTTCCTTTGGTACTCCTTCAAAACAACCGAAGCAAAGTCACAGAGGAAGAGTTCCACGATCCCTATCCTGCTCGCAGTGCTGCTTGGATGTGCCCGGCACAATATCAATTTTGCAGCAGATAGTGCTGTCCCTTCAATCCACACAAAAATGAATGCAGAGCTGAACATACCTTCTGAGACTCGATCGAGCTACAAATGTAATGCGTGTGTAAGTGAGCGTCTGAAAAATGAATACAGGGTGAGTTAGAACATGGAGACTCAAGACCAATGCCTATGTGACTCTTGCAGCTCGAGACAAAGTGGTTCCCTGCGCATACATGTCTAACTGCAGCTCGTCTCGAAAGGTACATAAATGATTTGCAACTCGATAGCAGAACTAGACCGATAAAATGATGAAGTGCTAAACAGGCTGCACAGCCACAGATCTTTGTATCACAAGATAAGTACGATCTAATCGTTATGATCTAAGTTGTTTACCAGTTAATATCATTGGATCAAACAAATATCATGAAGTGATACCATGTATTGATAGGTAATTGTCTGAATAAACTATGCGATTATGCCTTATGTTCTGCTTTATGAAAAGTATAAAAATGCCCCTGTATTAAACCAGTATGTGCAGTTCCTCCGAGGGATACGGAAGTACATAACTTCTGTGTTTCTAAACATTCTATCCCGGGCAATATTCTAAACAAAGAGTGAAGTATTAAGATTAAGACAGATTGCGTGTGTTTATTGACCGATCACAGAACTGAGAGACCACTCGCACCCCCTCCGGGGTTCAGAACTTCATGAGAAAGTATATTCGGTAAAGTTTTGTTAACAAAACCATGAGCTGCGTTCCATTACTGGAATTTAGATTATTGATTTGAGAAATTATATCACCCATTACTCGAAACAGAATACCATTCGCGTTTACATGTAACAAGGAAATCACCAGACACCGACAAAATGTACAAGCTGATCAGGCGGTATACCAGCTCATACCATGTAGCATATTTACAGTTACCACGGTTGTTTTGCAAAATAAGCATCCCAAAGCAGGTTCTCCATCTGAAAAGCTGAGTTAGCATTCGAATCTGAGAAGGACAGATTACATTTTGAGGCTGTTCGATCGTCGGTGCCTGTGTCATAAAGCTGTTCTCATTTTATCTAACAGCTGTTCTTTGATTCAAGGATGAACTGTCCTTGATTTTATTTTCAGGGGGGCAATAAACCGGACTCCTATCAGACCTATTTGGTACAGTGATGAAAAGGATATTGAGAGGCCTTCAACACAAAGTGCTCATGCTTTAGAGTGACCTGTATAAAGAAATGAGAGTGGTCAGTTCTTTAGTTTGATAGGCGGGGGGGGGGGGGGGGGGGGGGGTTGTTAAGTTTGAACATGGATGTTCAACAGGGAGCTGTGTGGAAACTCTTCTCTTTTCTGTCCTTCAACATCAACCTGTAAGTACGTCTTCCACTTAAACTAGGTATTAAAAGGAGTTTGATTATTGGGAGTGTTGTGTGTATTCCGAACAGCATAATTAAGTCTAACTGGATAGGTTGCATTCGGTCGGGTTTCTTTATTCTGTTCTTTGTTTTACATTGTGTAATTTCGTGAATAACATTTTATGTCTGCTTTTAAATCCAGCAGTCAACATAACGACCTTACCCCAGGTAATTTTCAGTGTGCACTTATGAAACAAATTAGAAAGTTAGTACTAGGACTGCCTCTTAAGAATGTTTGAAGCGGTCTGGACTAGTTCAGAACAGTTTGGGGCTCTTTACATTATTTTAGACAGCGAGTGGTAGGTGCTAGTGCTTTTATTTTGGGTGTTTGTTTGGTTGGGTAGACAAAGCTTCGGGTAGTAATGGCACTTTCAGTCGGCAAACGTTTTCTGGATATGGATGTGGTTACTTTTGAAGGTGTGGAAAAATTGAGAAAGACCTAGTAACGAGAATTTGCAGAGAAACTGGAAGTGGAACTATGTGTTTTTTTTTTAGGGAAGCACAAGTAACTAAAGCAGTAGCTCACTATTTAAACCTGCTGGGGAAATCATCAGCATCTGTCCAGATGGCAAGTTATCAATTACAAATGAAGTAGCTTGTGTTCCAGGCGAGAGATACGGAAAGGGCAGAAGAAATGAAACAGCTTGAGTTACCATTAAAAGCAGAACAGAAAGAAAAGGAGTGAGTTTTTGAATTTCAAAAACTGACACTTGAAAAGGAAAGTCAACTTGAAAGGCTTGAGATAAAGGCTGATGATATAGTAATTGCGGAAGTGCTGAAAACTCATTTGAAGAGCAGACAGCTAAAACAGCAATAGTCTCAGATGAGAAGGCTGATGATGATGCGCTGGACCCGAAAACACGGCTTGGCGAACAGAATCTACGTCAGTCCATGAGGGGACGAAATTGGGCAAAAAGATAACATCACGTGGAAAGGGAAAGGTGGATCTCAGTGAAGATCATAAGGATAATTTAACACGGGGTAAAAAAGAAATGCTTGAAGGTGATAAGGAAGTCAAAAGGCTCCAGTGTTTTCATGGTAATAAAGTGGGCCTCACAAAAGAACAATGTTGGTCGGTTCGGAAAAACCCAGATATAGGAAAGCTTGGAAGTGTTTTTGGATTGTAACAGAAAGCACAGGGGAAGTTAGACAACTGCATCAGAGTGAACACGATGATAAGAGTTTGGGAAAGGAGGAAATACCGGATCTCCTCAAAAATACATGCAAGGGTAACGTTTATTCACATAGGCCGGGGTAGTAGTTAAGAAGGTTACAATATTTAAGGACACAGGATCCTCCCAGTCTGTAATGCTGAAGAATGAAGAGATATGCACTCCTGATAGATGATTGCCGGAAAGGGTTCTGGTAATAGGGATTCATGGTCAGACAAAATGTACTCAATTATGTGATGAGAGGCTAGGCAGTCCAGAGAAGAGTGGATAATTTGTAGTCGGCGTACTTGACAAGTTCTCAGCTCCCGGAATACAATTTGACCTTGCACATTCTATGGCTGATTCACCGGAAGGCATGTTGCCTACTCGAGTTGAAAAGCCAATGGAGATGCCGGCAACTGAAGACATGGAGAGTGTTTATTCAGGAATTTTCTCTGGATGTGTGATCACAAGATCACAGCGGCACAAGCTGAAGCAGAATAGATCAAAAGGCCCAGATAAAGAAGCTGGCATAGTGTTATCTGAAAATTCCTTTCATCAGATAAGTGAAATACAGAAGGAGCAAATACGTAAACATGCCAGTATTTTAGCTCTAATAATCTGATTGAATTACAGCAGAAAGATGAGAAATTAAAACAATTACATCAAAAGGCATTTCTTGAGAAAGAAAGCGTGTATTATCACTTAACAAATGATGTCTTAATAAGGAAATGGAGACCATCACACATTCAAAGAGATGAGAAACGGGCAGAGGTTCATCAAAATATTTTGCCAGTGTGATACAGAAAGGAGGTACTGCGAGTGGCGCATGAGCTACCACTTGGAGGTCATTTACGTGTAAGGAAAACACAGGCTAAAATAAAAAGACATTTTTACAGGCTTAGACTACCCAGAGATGTAATTGAATTTTTCCAGATGTGGCAGATATGTCAGCTAATCTGACAACCACAGGCATAAATAAAGCCTGCTACTTTAATACCTATTCGAGCATTTGAGGAAACTTTCACAAGAGTCTTGATTGATTGCGTCGGTCCCCTACCTCAAACAAAAAGTGGGAATAAGTAATTATTACAATAATGGATTTATTGGCTCGATTTCCAGAGGTAAACCCATTATGCAACATCATAGCCAAAAGGGTTGCAGAATAACTACTTAATTTGTTTTTACTAGATATGAACTACCAATAGAGATTCCAGGGAAATCAAGGAACAAACTTCACATCCAGACTATTCAAGAAGGTTATGGATAATTTGGGAATAATTCAATTCAAATCTACTGCGTGCCATCCGGTAAACCAGGGAGTGTGATAGCCATGGCATCAAACACTAAAGACCATGTTCACATTTTATGTTCAGGATTATGCAGATGATGGGGAGAATGGAATTCAGTGTGTATTTTTTTGCGATCAGAGATGCACAGAATGAATCGACCAAGTTCAGTCCATTTGAATTAGCTCTGGGGCATGAAGTAAGAGGACTTGATTAAGTTTGTTAAAAGTCCGTTATAACTGATTAAGGAGAAATTAATAAGCCAGAGTTCAGAGACCACCCATTTGAACTATGTGTCAAATTTTAGGGAACGTTTAATTTGAGCTGGAGAGTCGGCTGGAAGGAATTTAAAAGTATCATGCCATACAATGAAATAAGAAGCTGATAAGAAATCACAAATTCGCAACTTTGCAATTAGGCTCTGGATGTTGGTGGTGCTTCCATTAAAAGGTGAGCACATAAAATAACAAACTAAAAGGAAATTGAGTGAGGTAAACTACTTGATAACGACTCCAGGCAGGAAGGAATCTCACAGAGTGTGTTACGTGGATATGCTTAAAAGGTATTTTAATTGGGAAGGAAAGCAAGAGGAAAAGGTGTTAATGATGACCGCACAGAAGGAAGAACCAACTTCAGAGAATTCTGAGTTGGATATTCCTCAAACCAAATTGGACAATGAGAAGTTTGTCAAAAATTGGGAGAGACTACTAAGTTTCCTTTCACAGGAAAATCGAAATGACCCGAAAGAGATATTACTATGACTTTGAAAAAAATGCGGAAATAAACTGGGAAGTAATGATCTAATTGTGCAAAACATAGATATCAGAGATGCTGTTCTGATTAAATAACATCCTTTTCGGCATAACCCTCTAAAGTTGGAACAGGCTCAGAAAGAGATAGAGTGCATGCTTTAAGATGATATAATCGAAATACGTTAGAGTGACTGGAGCTCACCCATAGTCATAGTGCCAATGCCAGACGTTATCCAACGTTTATGTGTGGATTTGCGGGAATCAAAGCTGTTACAAAGACTGACGTATAGCCAATTCCGTGGTTGGGGGACTGTGTTGAAAAGGTGGAACAAGCAACTTGCATTTCTAAGTTTGTCTTGCTCAGACGCTACTGGCAAGTACAATACTCAGACAGAGCAAAGGCGATTTCAGGTTTGGTAACTCCAAATTGACCAGATCAGTTCAAAGTCATGCCATTTGGTATGAACAGCGTTGGAGCCCAGCCATATTTCAGAGACTGACAAATAAGGTTTTTACCAGATGTATGGTGTATATTGCTGATTTGGTGATTTTTAGTCACTCATGGAAGGAACACGTACAGCATTTATCAGATTGTTCGATCGACTTCAGAAGACATACTTGGTAGTAAACAGCGCTAAAAGTGAATTTTCCAAAGCACAAGTCACCTTTCTTGGTTCATGTTGTGTGACATCGACAAATGTCTCCAGAGAGATGCTAAAATGAATGTAACTGGCGAATTTCCCCACACTGTCAACAATAAAAGCAGTAACACCGTTCCTGGGGTTGAGTGGATTTTGCCAACGTTTGTGCCGAAACTTTGCAGTCTCACTGCTCCACTCACCCAATTGCTATAAAAGGGCAAGAACTTTCGGTAGACAGAGGACTTTCAAAAGGCATTGATGGCCTAACAACTGTTGTTCACCACTGCCCAAGTATTAGCCATACTGGATTACATGAAGACTTTCAAGGTGGCCATCGATGCCAGTGATGTGGGTATTTGTGCGGTGCTCCTGCAGGAGGATGGCGAGGGAATCGAAAGATCCAACAGATATTTCTTTCCAGGAAGTTGAACGTTCATCAACATAAATATTAAACAATGAAGAAAAAATCTTTCAACTTGGAGTTGGGGCATTAAAACATTTCATGTTTATATCACGAGCAACGCATATGAGACAATCATGCACACTGATCATAATCCATTGACATTTGTGAAAACAATTTAAGGACAAAAATGCCAGCCTGGTTGGATAGGGCTTGTTGGTCCAGCCATTCAATTTCAGAATTGTGCACGTGGCAAGTCGCGAAAACGTGATTGCCAATGCATTATCGAGACTCAACTGAGATGCGGAGGTGTACATTGGTGGGTGTGCCGCGGCCTGAATTTGCATGTGGTTGTGCATGTTTGCATGCTTATAGTCAGTGCAATGTATATGTGTGTTCAGATTACCGACCGGGTTTTGAAGGGTTAAAAATGAAGCCTTTTTTGGTATTGATGGTTCATTTTTTAAGGGTGCAGGTGTCACAAAGCTCATCCTTTTTTTACTAAGAGCTGTTCATTGTCTCAAGGAGACACTGTCTTTTGACGTTTCTTTTAGAGGGGCAATAAACTGATCAGACTGGTTTTCTACAGAATTTGAGAAGCTGTTTGTTGAGATGTAAACAGGTGAGACTTCCAGCCAAAGTGGTCATGCTTTAGAAGTGACCTGTATACTGAAAGGGGAATGGTCAGCTCGTTAGTTGGCCATGCTGAGCAGTTTTATTGTGGTCTGAACTGGGAAGTTCAGCAGGGAACTGTGTGGAAACTCTCTCTTTTCTGACTTTCAACTTCAACCTGTAAACCTGTGTTCCATTTATACTGGTTATTAAAAGGAGTTTGCTTATTTGGACTGTTGTGTTTATTTGGAACAACATAACTTCGTCTAGCTGGGCAGGTTGAGTTATGTAAGGATTCTTTATTCTGTTATTTGTGTTTGATTATTTAATTTTATGAATCATGTTTTGTCTGTTTTATAATCTGTTCATTATGCTATTTTACTCCAGGTAATTTTCATTGCACATGCACAGGAACAAATCGCAAAGTTAGGCTCGAGGGCTACCTGAATAAGAGTGTTTTGAGTGGGTCTGGCCCAGGCAATAACACTGGTACAGATTATTATTTTCCTTCAATTTCACTTTAACTGTCCGTTTTCCTGCAGAGATTTTCACACCTGAATATGAACAACTGCCACATGTCTGCCAGCTGAGTTGGAAACCTATGTGGGAATCGATGAGAAGGGACACAGTTATTTTTTTCTAATTTTTTCCACGGTGCTTATTTAGTGATGCAAAATAGCAGTTTCTAAATACATTGACAAAGGATAAAATGCCCTACGCGATGACAAAGCGCTGCGAACTGTATGGTACTGTAACTGCACCCTTAAACAGACTGGCCATTGGTGCTGTAGACATCAGCCCATGTTCAAGAACAGGGAGTAAAGAAACATAACAAAGTTTCACAGAACAATTAAATGGAATTGCATTCCTTTTCACCACTAGAGCAGATATGAGCGAGCAAATTCAAAGCCAGGTTTACTGATGAGATTAGCATGCATGAAATATTTGTTTATGACAATCCAACAGATTTCCGTTCGGAACACAGCGAATCTGATAATCACTACAGTACGGAAACGAACCCCACCAACTCTGGATGCTCAGGGTCATACATCACTGATATTTTCAGCTATTCAGCACACCATCCTTCTGTTTCATGTCGATTTATACATTCCAGCATTATTGGCATGATTGAGAAATAGAGAGAGTGAAGTGAATTTGCTCGGGTAATATTTAGTCATTGAGTCATAAAGACGTACAGCATGGAAACAGACCTACGGTCCAACCCGCCCAAGCCAACCAGATATCCCAACCAAATCTAGTCCCACTTGCCAGCACCCAGACCATATCCCTCCAAACCCTTCCTATACATAAACGCAAACAAATGCCGTTTAGATTTTGCAATTGTACCAGCCTCCAAACCTTCCAATGGCAGCTCATTCCATACACTTACTACGCTCTGTGTAAAGAAAGTTGCCCCTTAGGTGTGTTTAATATTTTTGCCCTCTCACCCTAAACCGTGCCCTCTAGTTCTGGACTCTCCGACCCCAGGCAAAAGACTTTATCTATTTATCCTATCCATGTGCCTAATAATTTTTAACCCTCTATAAGGTCACTCCTCAGCCTCCGTCGCTCCAAGGAGAACAGCCCCAGCCTGATCAGACTGTCCCCATAGCTCAAAACTTCCAATCCTGGTAACATCCTTGTAAATCTTTTCTGAACACTTTCAAGTTTCACAACATCTTTTCTATGGGACATAGACCAGAATTGTATGCAATATTCAAACAGTGGCCTAACCAATGTCCTGTTCTGCCGCAACATGACCTCACAACTCCTATACTCAGTACATGACCAATAAAAGAAAGCATACCAAAAGCCTTCTTCACTATCCTATCTACCTGCGACACAACTTTCAAGGAGCTATGAGCCTGCACTCCAAGGTCTCTTTGTCCATCAATACTCTCGAGGACCTTACAATTAAGTGTGTAAGTCCTGCTACCATTTGCTTTCCCGAAATGCAGCACCTCGCATTTATCTGAACTAAAATCGATTTGCAACTTCTCGGCCCATTGACCCATCTGATTAAGATTCTGTTGTAATCTGAAATAACCTTCTTTGCTTTCCACTACGACTCCAATTTTGGTGTCATCTAACATTTTACTAACTGTACCTATTTTGCTCGCATCCAAATCATTTGTGTAAATGACGAAATGTAGAGGATCCAGCACCGATCCTTTTGACACTCCACTTGTCATAGGCCTCCAGTCTGAAAAACATAACCCTCCAGCACCAACCTCTGTCTTCTACGCTTGACCCAGTTCTGTATCCAAATGTCTAGTTTTCCCTGTATTCCGTGAGATCTAACCTTGCTCACCAGTCTCCCATGGGGAACCTTGTAGAACGCCTTACTGAAGTTCATATAGATCATATCTACCGCTCTGCTGTCCTCAATCCTCTTCGAAGAAACTCAGTCAAGTGTATGAGACAAGTTTTCCCACGCACAAAGCCATTTTGACTATCCCTAATAAATTCATGTCTTTCCAAACACATGTACGTCCTATCCCTCAGGATTCCCTCCAACAAATTGCCCACCATCGACGTCAGGCTCACTGGTTTATAGTTCCATGGCTTGTCCTTACCACCCGAATTAAACAGTGGCACAGCGTTAGCCAATCTCCAGTCTTCCAGCACGTCACCTGTGACTTTCAATAATACAAATATCTCAGTAAGAGGCCCAGCAATCAATTGCCTAGCTTCCCACAGAATTCTAGAATTCCAGAGAGATTCAAAAAAAGGAGGAGGATGCGGCAGAGGGAGACGGATGTGGAAGAAGAGTCTTCACTGGCCACGAAATATTAACTCTGCTTTCATTTTCCATATGCTTCAGGACCTGCTGAGATGTTCCAGCAAATGCTGGATTTGTTATAGTTACAGAAGTTGGGAAAGCGACCTTGGACCAATCAGTGCTCTCTGCTCTGGCAATGTTTGTCTTCCCCGTTCCCTCAGAACACTTCTTCCCCACACTGAAACCTGACAATACTGCTCCTCCATTACCAAGAATAAACTGTCCATTGAGTAAAGCGAAACGGCCATGCAAGAAAATAATTCTTCATGCGAAATGAGTAATGTTCAGAGAGAGTTCCCTTATGTTTCCTTTGGAACATTATGAATCAGTTAATTCTGGTTCAGCTCCATTTGACATCATGCCGCCACTGTCAATCCTTCCAGGAAGTGGCCATTCTTATTCTGTGACACTGAAGAGTTTGATTGGTGCAGGGCTGGATTCGACTGCACCTACGATCTTGTCTATGGCAATGCTAGTGAAGTGGATACCGTTCGGTGTCCGACTGAATTATGGATGAGTTCTCGCGGATGCTACGGTCATATGTTGATCTGAAATAGCTGAGATTCTGTCGCTGGGTGGGCTCGAATTATCAAACATTTAGCCTAAGGCACTGACCAATTGAGACACAGAAACTGACATCAATATGCCATGTAAAACCTGCTAAAGCAGGTGTCAGGATGGATTTGAAGGGCCGTAGGAGGCTGGAGCTTTCACTGTTTTCACAACCTGCCGCTAATTTTCGCGCTTTCACCACCGACTCTGTCTGAGCAGCCTGAAGAGCCACCAACATCCAGAAGGAAAGGGGAAGATCACAATCTCCCTCGATCATTGTTAAGCAACTATCCAGAGTACTTCACCTGTGACTCTGATACCGGTGGGTTTCAAATCCACGTTTCGCTAGATTGTGGAGCTTAAATCCAGCACCTTAGAATGCCAAATTTGTCTGGACCAGTATTTTCACAAAATTAGAACACAAATCAGCCAGATTTTGCAGAAAGAACCTTCGATCTTGTCTTTTTAAAAATTCTTTCCTAAGGTGTGAGAACTTCAGCATTTGTTCCACCTTCCCAATTGCCACTGCGAAGCTGGTGGGGGTCTGTTTGGTGCAATTGCTTCAATCTGACCAACTGCCTCGATACTCACTGAAGGAGCTATTAAGTCAATATTTCAATCATCCTCCATTGGACACCTGCAGAGGAATACAGAGATATTTCCACTGAGAGCGACAAGTGCCCAAGAAGAGGCAAATACCCACAAACCAAGGGAGTTCTCACATGGCAAATGACTGAACGATTTTGGAAAAGCAACACTTATGCATATTTCCAGTTGAAGCGAGTTCTCATTGTTTAAACTGGATTGCTGTGCGCTTCCATTCAAATGGAAGGCAGAAGAATCTGTCCAATTAGCACCAGACATTGAGACGTCGAGCTCCATCTCTTTATGCAGTTCCCATTTGATGTTCTCTACCGTTTCCTGTCCCTCTTTCCATCCCCTTTCACTCCCAAGCCTCTCTTCCGTGTTGTTCCTTGATTGTTGTCTGACTGGGATCTCCAGTTCTGATGTGAAAGTTGAACTCTCACTCCACTGATTCTGCCAGAGGTGCTGTGATCTGTTAGTTTCAAACATTTTGTAAGTCACCTTCGATGTGAAACTGTGCACAAAGTAAAAAAGACATCATCCGTAGGGAACGCACTCTGATCGAAACGAGGACACGAGACCATCAGGAACATTGTTCTGACTCACTGGGTGAGTTATGAAACTTTCAGCATAGCTTCACTTCAATCACTTTCGGTAACGTACAATCAATGACTAACTTGACGGAAGTGAATATACATTGTCAACATTGGATAACACAGCAATAACTGGGAATTCAATAATGAGTCAAATGTCATAGGAAACCACGTTTTAATCCCAACAGATGTATTTAAAATCACAAGCTTCTGAGCACTGCTCTGTCATCAAGTGAAGTACTTACCTGATGAAGGAGCAGCGCGTGGAAAGATTGTGATATTAAAAACAAACTATTACACAATAAGCTGGTGTCGTGTGACTTCTGACTTTGTCCACCCCAATTCCACACTTTTCATTTTGGGAATCCCTTTTCTCTCTGGTGCAATGAACCTGGGAAATACTTTACTGCAGGGAGCTGAAAAATGTTTTGCTGGAAAAGCGCAGCAGGTCAGGCAGCATCAAAGAAGCAGGAGAATAGACGTTTCGGGCGTGAGCCCTTCTTCAGGAAGCTGTCAGGTTGGGTCGACAAGTATAATCAAGGCTCAATCAGACAGTTTTTTTTCATCGTTAAGGCCATCAAGAATTATGTGGATAATTATCCATTAGCTCGTGGAATCTGGCCGATATGATGGGCTGTCTGATGTATTTTGGCTCCTGCATCTTATTGCCTTATTTAGTGCGTCAAACTTATCTGCACTAATTATTTATTCTTCTCATTGTCATACCTGATATCATTTTATCCATGCTCTGATTCTCAGACTGCTTTTGTTCTGAGCTTTAATTGAGTTCCCTCTGCCTGTCCAGTTATCAGATTGATTCGCTGCTTGGTGTAATTACAGATGAATGGTAAATCCAAGCTTCTCGTGAAAATGAAGGAGTTGGAATGGACGACACAATGTGATATGTATTTAGATGGCAGTGTCTATGACAGAGGACGCTGATTTTTTTTCTGAATCTCCAATGTTAGTTACTAGTTACACGAATTGCACAGTCCCCATTTTACCTTCCACTGTTCCCAGTTTTGTGCATTTTATTAACCTTGGAATGCTGCATACTTTAACACATGTTCGAACTGACATCAATGGTGATGAACTTATCCAACCGCCAATGCGCTCAAAGACACATAACAGGCTTCAGCTAAAATCTGGACGGTGTGCTTTCAACTATTTGATTGACTTTCTACGAGTCTGGTTCAAATTCTGTGGTGGTTTTGACAAGAAACCGCACTGAAGTCTGAAAACAATAGCAAATAGATAATAATAGTTGATGGGTATTTTTCAGTATGGGGTAGGATTTGTGTGAGAGTTGGCTGCTATTCCCATCCGGAACTAAATTATATTTTTGCGGTTGTTTCTGTTGCTGTTAATAGAGTACAGGTCAGTTATGAGTCAAATGCATTCGATTTTTGATCAATACGAAATGTTTTGAAGCTCTGTGATATCTCGAAATCAAGCTAGTTCCTTTCATTGTTCATTTTCTCCACAGTCAACCTCTAATACCGTGACTGTAATTATAGTGTTGCAATTTCTGTGTCTTCCCGCATAGTGTCTGCTGAATAATGAAAAAGGAAATCAAATACTACATGTGGTGTCAATCTGAAATTAAAGACAACATCCTAGACCTGCAGAGTCGTGCGATGGGCAGAGAAGGAGAGCTGTGGTTCATGCTTTCAACGAAGTCAATGCGTTCTACAAGTCGTCACCCAGTCTGTTTTTGACTCCCCAGTGCAGTGGAGACTGACTTTTGAGGAGCAAATAGAGTAAATTTGCTGAGTCTGAAGTTAAATTAAACAATTCACCCGATAGCATTTTTCAAACACTGCTCCCCGGAATGTTACTTCTGTCTCTCGATTAATAGTTCAAAGATAATACCGTCTCCCCTCAAGATATCCCCTAAAAAAACTTAGGAAAGGAGCAACAACAAATTCAGCGAAAACATAGACAAATATGGCGATTCATGTACACAGGATCCCGCAAGATTCCGAATGTCCGTCATCTATAATACAGTGAGCAGTGAACAGACGTACTGTGGAATGCTGAATGGAGCATGAGTCGATTGAACGACAAAAATGGACAGGCGGTTTCTTTTCATTGCACCAACGGTGAAAACAAAGCGAATCACAGAGTGCAGTGGATACGGTAAGTGCATGAAGTCAAAGACAGAAGTGGGAAATTGCATGTGGAACCTGTGGAGATCTGACAGCTGCTAAACGAACATTTCTCATTGGTTCTCACTCAGGAAAAAGAGAATAGTGTCGAGGACAAGAATGAGGTACAAGATACTAGACTGGAAATGATCTAGCTGAAAATGTGTTGCTGGAAATGCACCAGCAGGTCAGGCAGCATCCAAGGAACAGGAGAATCGACGTTTCGGGAAGGGCTTATGCCCGAAACATGGATTCTCCTGTTCTTTGGATGCTGTCTGACCTGCTGTGCGTTTCCAGCAACACATTTTCAGCTCTGATCTCCAGCATCTGCAGTCCTCACTTTCTCCTGGAAATGATCTAGGTTAGGTACGAACAGGTGTTATCAATTCTAGAAGGAGTGAAAGTCGACAAATTCCCTGGGCCGGATGGGATTTATCCGGAGATTGTTTGGGAAGCGAGGGAGGTGGAAGCAGAGCCGTTGGCTTTCATATACGAGTCGTCATTGTCGACAGGTTTAGTACCAGACTATTGGAGGATTGCAAATATTGTGCCCTTATTCAAGAAGGGCAGTAGAGATGACCCAGATATTTATAGACCAGTTAGCCTTACTTCTGTTGTGAGAAAAGTTTTGGAAGGGATTATAAGAAATAAGATTTATAATCATTAGCAACAACAATTTGATTTCAATTTCGTCAAGGGCAGGTCGTGTCTTACAAACCTCACTGAGTTTTTGAGAAGGTGACAATGTGTGTAGATGAGGGTCAGGCAGTTGACGTGGTGTACATGGACTTCAGTAAAGCATTGGATAAAGATCCACATGGTAGACTGTTGGAGAAACGCAGATGCATGGAATTGAGCGTGATTTACCAGTTTCGATTAGAAACTGGCTTTCTGATTGAAGGCAGCGATTGGTGGTTGATGGATAATATTCCGCTCGGAATCTGGTTTCGATTCCACAAGAACCTGTTTTGGGACCACTGCTGTTTTTCATTTTTTATAAATGATTTAGAAAGGGCATGGGTGGATGGATTAGTAAATTTGCAAAGTCGGTGGAATAATGGACAGTTTGGAAGAATGTTACAGTTTGCAGGGGAACTTGGATAAACGGCAGAATTGGACTGAGAGGTGGCAAAAGATGTTCAATGCAGCTAAACGTGAGGTGGGAAGAATAACAAAAAGGCAGAGTACAGGGTCAATGGACATATTCCTGGTAGTGTGGATGTGCAGAGGGATCTTGGAGTCCATGAAAATAGATCCCTGAAAGTTGCCACCCTTGTTGATAGCGCTGTTAAGAAGGCACATGGCGTGTTCTGCTTTGTTCATAGAGGGATTGAGTTTCAGAACCGCAATATCATGCTGCAACGGTACAAAACGCAGGTGCGGCCACACTTGGAATATTGTGTACAGTTCTGGTCGCCATATTTCGGGAAGGATGTGAAAGTATTGGAAAAGGTGCAGAGGGGACTTACCATGACGTTGGCTGGTCTGGAGGGAAGGTCTTATGAAGAAAGACTGATAGACTTGGCTTTGTTCTCATTGGTAAGAAGAAGGCTAAGATGGGATTTGATAGAGACATAAAATATTATCAGAGGTTTAAATAGGGTCAACAGTGAAATTCGTTTTCCTAGGATGATCTGTCAGCTTGCCCAAGGGGGCATAACAACAAATTGAGGGGTGTTAGATTTAATGCAGATGTCAGAGGCACTTACTTTACTCAGAGAGTGGTAAGGGCGTGGAATGCCTACATGCCAATTCGGGAGATTTAAACAATCCTTGGATAAGCGCACGGATGATGATGGGATAATATAGGGGGATCACCCGAGAATAGCTCACAGGTCGGCGCAACATCGTGGGCAGAAGGGCCTGTTCTGCGCTGTATTGTTCTATATTCTATGTTCTATGATTGATCAAATGTTAAAACACGAAGGGGAAACACGTGGGCTCCTGTTTGCATCAAACGGGACGGCGGCTTCGGGATTTATGCCAGGGACTGGTGTCACTACCACCAGCGATTCTCACCAGTAGCAGTTGAAGGCCCAGGTGCTGGCGGGGAGGCATGTGTGGTCGCCATCTTTGTGAGGAGCAATGCGTCGAAAGACTGGTAGGAGCTTGTTGCACATTGTTCAGAATGGAGAGAGCTTGTCCATCAAAAGGCATGAGTCTTTCACACCCCAATGAGACAGAGCATCTGAAGACAAGGAAAGAAAATGTAGCAAATTCTGTCATCCCGATCCTGTGACCTCATGAGATAAACTGCCCGATGTACCCAAAGAGTTTTGGCTCTGGTCAGTCACATGAAGACCGACACCAGTTACTCACGACTTCATGAGACCTCACCATCGAATTGAAGGTTTGTTGATCACATTTCCGGGCAGTGTGCAACAAGGAGTGAATGTGGTTGCACTGGTAAAGAAGCAAAGGGGCATTATGATTTTCGGAAGTGAAACCGAAGGTGCTGGTTAAACTCAGTAGGCCTGACGTCCTTGGTGGACAGAGACGAAGAGTGTGATGCTGGAATAGCATAGCCAGTAAAGCAGCATCTGGGGAGCAGGAGAACCGACTTTAGCCTTTAGCCTTTCGGGCTTTAGCCTTTCATCACGAATGAGTCTGGGCTAAATGCGGGATCAGTCGGTTCTGTCGGCAGGCGTTAAGGAAGGAAATAGAGGCTGTGGTAACGAGTCTGCTTCAGGACGTGGATGAAGAGCTTCAGGGTAGAGGAGGTAGCCGGGGTAGTTCAGGGACAGAGAAAGACTCAATCATATCCTTGCAGAGCGAGGAAGAAAATGTCTTCAAGGTCAGCATCCTAGAAAAATGCTTCGCCAAATGTTAAAATCAACTTGGAGAAAGTGACATCTGCAGATGCTGGAGATCGGAGTCGAGGATTGTGATGCTGGAAAAGCGCACCTAGCTCTGGCAGAATCCGAGGTTCAAGAGAGTCGAGGTTTCGGGCTTAAGCCCTTCATTAGGAATCAGGACGGACAGAGAAACAACATGAACATTTGCAAGTTGATATTGGTGTATTCTGTCCTGAATTGATAATGATAGATTTCGGATCATTCTTTCATTCAGGCTTGGAAAACCTTACATTCACACAGAAAATCAAACAAAGGGAATAATTTGCCTTAGTTCTTAACTTGCATGGCACTGTCTTCTTTAAACTTATTTTCCAGAATATTTGAAGAGGTTTCACAAACTGGAGGCTCAAACCAAACATCCCCTAGGAATCTATCAGATTCAGTGCATTCATCAGGTAATGGATTTTATTGGCCTTTGAGCGGAAGTGATTGCATACCCATCATTCGCATACACTGCATATAATTTCTCCATCACCTCCTCCTTGTTAATATTGTCCGAAATCTCAACTTTTTACCCCATGATCAATTTTCAATCAGGTGATATGAACATCTTGTGTATATCTAAATTAATGAAACCAAGCAGAAATTATCACTGCTCTGTCAATTCTCACTCAAGCTTCAGTTTCTTCCACACCTGACATGTTCTTTAGTCCTGAACTAATCTGTTGAATGAATCAACTCAATGCCCTGGCTGATCTCTGATTTACACAGACCCAGATGCTCTGTGTTCCTGAAAGTGATAGCATCGTATAGGAGCAATTACAAGATGACATCAGCCGCGCCTTGAGATATCCTTAACGGTAATGTTTTTCCCTAACTCCTGTGTTTCTGATTTCTTTCCACCTGTTGACTTCGGAAGGAGAGTTTCAAAATGTAAATAATGATGCAAGAATATGCTACAAATACATGAAGAGAATAATGGTAATGAGACAGTGGATAGGGTCTCGTAAAAATCAAGACGGATCCCTTTCTTTGGAACATCATGAGTTGGAAGACATAATTAATGAGTACTGTGTGTCAATTGTTACTGCGGAGAAAGAGGTCTAGTCTGGGGAATGTAGAGAAATACATTTTGCAGGAGAAAGTGAGGACTGAAGATGCTGGAGATCAGAGCTGAAAATGTGTTGCTGGAAAAGCGCAGCAGGTCAGGCAGCATCCAAGGAGCAGGAGAATCAATGTTTCGGGCATGACCCCTTCTTTAGGAATGAAGAAGGGCTCATGCCCGAAAAACGTCGATTCTCCTGCTCCTTGGATGCTTCCTGACCTGCTCCGCTTTTCCATCAACACATTTTCAGCAAATAAATTTTGCAGGCATACCAGAACAATGTGGGAAGTGAGGGTGGAAATTATGACCCTTGCAGAATTATTTGCATAATATATAACTACAAGTGAAGTACCTGATGACTGGAGGTGGCTAATGTTGGACCTTTTTTAAAGAAAGATGTACAGGATAAACCGGGGAACAATAGACCTGTGAGTCGCACTTCGGTGGTGTGCAAACCGTTGGAGCTGGTTATAAAAGATAGGATGTATGAACTATTATGGAGGAAGTTACCCAGAAGATGCATATTAGCAGATCCGTAGAAATTGTTTATTTGAATTTTACTAAAATTTGACAACGTTACGGATTGACAAATAATTATTAAAGTTAGGTCACATCGAACTCAGGGTGAGCTTGCCAATTGGATGTATAATTGGCCTCATGGCAGGAGACAGGAAGTAACGGTGGAGGGTTTCTTTTCGGGAGGAGGCCGATGACAAGTGGTTTTCCACAGGGATCAGTTCTGCGTCCTTTTTTAACATCTCTTTTATAGAAATGATTGGAATGGTTAGTAAATTTGCAGACGTCACCAAAATTGGTGGCACAGTAGACAATGAAGAAGACATCCTAAGATTAGCAAGTGTTCTTGATCCAGTGGAGCAATTGGATGAAAAATGGCAAATGGAGTTCAACCTGGTCTGGCAAATGTGAGGTATTGCATTTTGGTGCAATAAACGAGGATGAAGCAGTTGCAATTAATGGTGGGTTCTTGGGTAGTGTCGTACAACAGAGGGACCGAGGGTCATAGTTACATAATTCTTTGAAGTTTGTGTCATCTACAGACAGGGTGGTTAAAAACGCATTTGGCAGACTTACCTTCACTTCTCAGTCTTTGAGTTGGAAAGTCATGTTGATGTTTTGAGGGCATTTTCGTGGCCAATTCTGGAACTAGTTATGATCACCCAGTTATAGGAAAGATCTGATCAAGCTGAAGTGGGTTCAGAAGAGTTTTACCAAGATATTGCTGAATATGGAAGGTTTGAGTTTGAAAAAAAGGTTGAACGAGCTAGTATCGTTTCCACAGGAGTGCAGGAGGTTGAGAGACGACGTGATATAAGATTATTACAAATTAAGATGTATAGATATATCTCATTTTAGTTGTCTTTACTTTAGGATGGGGTATTTCACGATAAGGGAGCGCATATTTAAGGTGAGAGGGGAGAGATTTAGAAAAGACGTCAGAGGCAATTCGTTTACACTGAGAGACGATGTGATATACGATTATAGCATAATACGATGTGTAGATAGAGATCATTGTAGTTGTCGTTATCCTAGGATGAGGGATTTCACGATAACGGAGCGCATATTTAAGGTGGGAGGAGAGAGATTTAGAAAAGACGTCAGAGGAAATTCATTTACACTTCTTCCAATTGTGGAAAAAAATGTCCTCAGAGACTGGTGAACGTTTCAAAGACATTTAGATAAGTACATAAACAGGCAAGTATTGGAGAAATATGGGCAAGCAACAGGCAGGTGGGACTAGATTAGTTTGGAATTATGTTCGCATGGACTCTTAGCAACAAAGTGCTTGTTTCCATGATGTATGACGTTGTATTATCATCTCATCCCGTCCCATTTGCAGCATTCGACCCACATCCCTCGAAATCCTTCCTTTTAAGATAGTCATGTTGTAATTGTATCTGCCTCCACTACTTCCTCTGGCAGCTTGTTGCATATATGCAATAAACTCTTAGTCAAAATGCTGTCCCTCAGCTCCTCCTTCTCACCTTAAATCCATGCTTTCCAGTTTTAGACTCGCCACTCTGGAAAATGCTCTTGACTATTCGCCTTTTTCGTGTCCCTCATAATTTTACAAAACTCTATAACGTAACCATCAGCCTCTGACTCTTGATGGAAAATAGATCCAGATCATTCAAACTCTCCCGGTGGCACAAATCCTCCTGTCCCAGCAACAGTCTGATAATTATTTTCTGCACCCACTGAAGATTGAGATAGGGTCACCCCCTGACCATATGCTATGGATTTATCTTCCCAGAGTATATTTCTCAGTGAAATAGTGTCCTTTCTGCACCACAGTTCTTCTCCCCTCTGCTTCTGAGCTTGTATTAAATCCATTAGAACCATGTTTATCTCCGTAATTCATTCAGTATATTCTGAAACATTAAAGTTGTAAATCCCCGCAAAGATATTAGTTAATATTGCCAATGCCATGTAACCCGTGGTAAAAGCAATGTTTGACTTCCCTAAACTGCTATAGTCTGTATTGTGAAGTCAGCAAATGATACTGAAGTACCAGTGATATTTGTCCAAATTAACAGCAAGAAAGTGGAGTTGAAAAATCAGGAAGATTTAAGCAGAGAATTCAAGAGCAAATGACCTTGAAAAGTAAAGGCAAGTTGACAGAGGTTGGACATTTAAGATTAGGAATGCTCAGGTGTTCGAAATTTAGAATATTCTGTATCTCAGCGGGTTATGAGGCTGGAGGAGATTATCAAGAGACGGAAACGGCATGTAAAAGTTCTGAATGAAGATATAATTTCAGTATCCTAGTGCTTTGTCTCGGAGGGAATGTGTAGAACTGTTAGCACAGGGTGAAGGCAGGGTGAACACGCGTAGGTGGGAAGAAGCGCTCTGGAAGCAGTGTCTTGGATATCTTCAAAATTACAAGGAGGTTGAAAGTATGTGAGAGTGTGTGAGAATAATTAAGACTCGAATTGGCACAGGAATGAATGATTTTCAGCAGCAGATGGTTGAGACTAGGTGATGATGGGGATATGTGGTTGGAAACACTTATGAATATTAAACACATTGAAATATTTCCCATGGTAGTGAGCAGTGTGGTTCAGCTTCAGACAGTTACCAGGGAGAGGGAAGGAATCAGTACTGAGAGAGTGCAGTGTGTAACGGGGTTGATGACAATGGATTCAATCTTCTCAGCATTTAATTGGAGAAACTTTCTGCTCACCAATTACTGGATTTCAAACAATTCAGCACAGTGTGCGACTGGGAGACGATGGCTGTCACATACACCTGATGATGTTGTCTTTTTAGATTTTGGAGGTTGGGTTTTTGTGACAGTGAGGGGTGGGGAGATTCAGACACTTGTCTCGTAGAGTATCAACTATTTAAGCTCATTTTCCTTCCTGTTTCTTCTACCTGTCACTTTGTGCTCTCAGAGAAACCAGAGCCTTGTGCAGACCCAGACTCGCTGACGAGATCCTTCCCCGAAAGGACATTAGTTAATCAGCTTGGTTTCATAGGGACATGCAGCATAGAAACAGGTCATTCTACCCCACAGTGTATACGCTGACCACAAACACCAGAGTAACTAATCCTATTGACCTGCATTTAGTTCACAGCCTACTTGACACTGGAATTTGACGATCTAATCCTGATTGTTATTGAATATTGTGAGAATACCTACCTGCACCACTCTCTCAGGCATCTTCTAGCCTATATCTAGCATCCTTTGTGTGTTTTTATTTTAACTAGTCTCTCAGAACTTCTGTCAATCAACAATCCCTTCCACTTTGCTCTGTGGTCTTAGATGCGACTATCATGGAGAGGGGATTTTCACGACGAACCTTGTCTATGCCTTTCACACTGCTATATATTTCAAACAGATTCACCCCCAAAACCCCACCCAACCTATTCTCCTCAGATCCAAGGAAAATAAATACATCCTGTCCAGTCTCTACTCATAATTGAGACTATTCATCCCAGGCAACATACTGGTGAACCTCCTCCGCACCATCCCCCTTACAATCACATCCTTCCAGTAGTGTGACAATCTTAACTACTCGCAGTGACCTAACCAATGGTTTATAAATTTGGAACAAGATGCCTTTCGCCTGCGTTCTCCTGCCCAAATAGTATTACTTCTTTAACAATCTTTCTCCCTGTGCTGTTCCAGTCAGTGATGTATGGACCTCTGTACTATGATATCGTTATTTCTTAATAGTGGCCATATGTCATACATGTCCTTCTCTTTTCAGACGACCCAAAATGCATTTCTCCATATCTTTTGGCATTAAAGTCCAACTGCCATTTCTCTGCTGAATTTACCAGCTGATCATTGTCAGGCTGTACCCTGAGACCATCCCTCTCACAATCACAACACCAATCTTGCTAACTGTACCTTTTGCATTCGCATCCAAGTCATTGTGTATACACAAACAACAAGAGTCGAGCACCAATTTCCATGATACACCACTGGTCACAGACTTCCAATGACGAAAATACAATCAGCGCCATAACGCTTTGATTTCCATTTGTAAGCCAGTTTTGGGTTCCGTTGACCACCTTCGCTTGGATCTCACATGTGCCTACCGTTTGGACCATCCTTCCAGGCGGGACCTTGTGAAGCACCGCATTGAAGTGCACGTAAACTATGCAGAATCCTTATCAATGTATGTTGTCACATTTTCAAAAATATCAATTCAGGTTTTCAGACAGGATGTCGCAATAATAAATCCATGCTGACCCTCTCTTATCAATCCTTGCCTTTCCATGTTGAATAATTCTATCCTCCAGTGTTTTTGCAATAATTTCTCCATCACAACATTAACATGATTTAAAAGGCATATGAGCACATCCAGGAGATGGAAGGATGAGAAGGATACGGGATAATTGCATGGAAATGGTATTAGGCTGGATGGACCTTTTGATCAGTATGGAGCAGTTTATGCCAAAGGGCCTGAATCCATGCTGTAGGACACTGACACTGACATCAGACTAACTGGTCTGGAAATGGATGCCTTATCCCTGATGCCCTTCCTGAATAAAGGAACCACATTAAATACCATTAACCCATCTGGCACTTCAACTCCGTTTAGTGAAGCATTAGCTAGCCCTGCCAGAGCCCCAGAAGTCTCCTCCCTTGTCTCCCATTTCAGCCCAGTATAATGATTGACATTAGGCCGCATGGAATCCAGGGAGAGCAAGTCATTGGATACAAACTGACCTGAAGTTAGGAGATAGAACACGGTGGTAGAGGGTTGATTTTGGACGGGATGCCTATGACCAGCAGAGTGCCACAACGATTTGCACTGGGTACAATGTTTTTGTCATTTAAAAAATCATTTGGATGCGTATACAGGATGCATAGTTTGTAAGCTTGATAATGACACAAAAAATGATAGAAACCATCAAGAAGTTGCTTTCAGCGGACCTTGATCAGATGGGTCAATGGGTCGTAGAGTGGCAGATGGAGTTTAATTTAAACAAATGAGCAGAGTTGTATTTTGTTCCGATGGATCAGTGCTGATCTTTTACACATAACGGTCGAACAGTACAGCCCAAAATAGGACTTTTGACGCATGATGTTGAGCCAACCATGATGCCAAATTAAATTAATCTCTCTGCCTGCCTTTAATCCATATACCTCCATTGTGTGCACCTTCACGTGCTTATCTAAAAGCCCCTTAAACTCCCTTATCGTATCTGCATCCACACCACCTCTGACAGTGCGTCCCTGACTCACAGAAGTTTCTGTGTGATATAAATTGCTCCTCACGTCTACTTTGAACTTTCCTCCTCCTTCGTATTAGACATTTCAACTCTGGGAGGACTATTTTGACTGACAACTCCATCTATGCGTCTCATCATTTTAGACAATTCTACCAAGTCTCACTTCAGCCTCTGCCACTCAAGAGTAAGTAAACTGAGTTTTCCAGCTTCTTCTTGTCGCTCATACTCTCTAGCCCAGGCAGTACCCTGGTAAACCTCTTCTGCATCCTCTCCAAAGGCCTCCAAATTCTTGCTGTTATGTGGTGACCAGAATTGAATGCAATACTCTATGTGTGACTTATAAAGTCTTCTCAAGGGGCAACTCAATTCCCTGGCATAAAAAGGCAAGCATGCCATACGCCTTCTTCAGCACGCCTTGCGGGGCCACTTTTAGAGAGCGAAAGACTTGAACCATAAGATACTTTTGTGCATCAATACTGTTCAGAGTCCTGCCATTAACCGTATACCTTTCCTTAAAACTTGATCTCTCTAAGTCCAGGACCTCACACTTACACGGTTTAAACTCAATCTGTCATTTCTCTGACCATATCTGCAACAATATCCTGGTTTAACCTTTGGTATTCTTCTGAACTGTCCACAGTTCCACTAATTTTTGTGTCATCTGCAAACTTACCAGACACCCATGTACGTTTTCATCTAAGTCGCAAATCTACATAACAAACTGCAAAACACCACTTATCACTTCAGCCTGAAAACGCCTTTCCGCCACTACCCTCTGGCTTCTATGCGCAAACAAATTATGCAAAGAATCCATGCACTGTGGATCCTATGCATCTGAATCTTCTGGCTGAGCCGACCACAAGGGACCTTGTCGAAAGACTTACTTAAACCTTTTATCATCTGCTCGACGTGTCCTGCACAAAGCCACACTGATTATTCCAAATTATGCCATGTGTTTTTCATTTTCTGCTATTCTTAACCCTAAAAAAAAATCTCCAATAGATTCCCAAATATCAAAGTGAGACGTACCAGTCTAGTTTCCTGGATTGTCCCCGTTTCACTTCTTGACCAGAGAAACAAAATTAGTTACTCGCCAATCCTTTGGAATCTCGCCCGTGGTTAGCAGGGATATAAAGATCTTCGCCATAGCTTCAGCAGTCAGCTTTCTTACCTTACTCACTAACCTGCATTCGATATTATCGGGAGCTATCCACTTTAATGTTCTACATGAGATCCAACATCATATCTTTCTTGATCGAAACATGCGTTACATTTTTGCGTGCTCCACACAAATCACGTTTTCCTTCATATCATTCTACTGCGTGAATACCAATGCAAAGTACTCATTTCGGATCTCACCAATATCCTCTCTGCCTCCAATCACAACTTCCCTCCTTTATCCTTGAGTGGTCGTATTTTCCATAGTTATCTTCTTATTTTTCGTGGATCTATTGTTCTGGTCCAGCAAAACAAATGTAGCATTCCCATTAAAATGCTTATGTTTAGTTGCAAATTCTCCAATTTCTGAACGACTACATGATGCCACAAATTATAACAATAGACGTTCCAATGTAACAACAAAGACGGCTGGAAAAAATGGACAGGTTTGGCAGCATCTTTGGCAACATCTGCTGAGTTTCTCCAACAATTTGGTTTTACGTTCTGATTTCAAACTCTCATACTTCCTTGTTTTATTTAAATTAAATCTCCATATTGTTTTTCATTATGTATTATCCTTTGGTATGAATGCACCACTGGGTTGCCTTCTTTTTATCCTGTTGCTCCATCCCTTATTTTCATTTCCAATTCACTATAATCTGTACTACTTTACAATACGTTAGGCTAGTTTCAGGCCAGACACTCTGTTATGTCAATGTCACATCATCAAAATAGCATTCTGAGCTTCAACGTCAGGTTATTTGTATATTTGACTCTCTCAGTGCATAAACCTCCAGGTCAGGCATGAGACTTTACCTTGTCTTTGTGTACGGAAGCTGTTTTTTTTTTCCATACTGTTTGAATTCTCAATTTTCTTGTGTGTTACTAGCATCTCGATCCTCTACCTTCACTCCGGGTGTGATGATATGCTGATTGTGTGTTCGAAGGAGCCAGTTGCACTTTTCCTCATGCTGAGGAAACAGAACATTCCCTTTGGTTCCTTCAAGAACAGACTGAGAAAGGAAGAGAAAAGAATATCTTTCGTAACTTGAGATCTGGTGAGGTGAAATATTTCCAAATGTTCATTTCTCCATATGTAAATGTCTATGTAAGACATCTGAAGTATCTGCCAGATTCGCTGCTTTACTGGTGATAAATATTTGACGCTTATCTACATAAGTTTCTAAAGTTAATATACTGCTTTTTGAATTACTCTGTGATCCTACTTTCCTTTACATTCTTGCCATGTTTCCATAAATTGACTGATCAAAACCACTGATGCCATTTTGTCTGTCCAACCACCTTGTCAAATCATAATACATATGTTTGACTCCATTACCTTAAACGTCTGCATACAACATAGATTCGCAGATAAATCAGTTCTTACAATGGAATCTGAATCATCCTTTATACTACTACTCGTGTCTTTCTTCTCCACTCCACGTTTTTCTCTGCCCAACTCATGTTCTCCAATTTCCTTATCTCTGGGGTTTCGTTTTTTTTTTAAAAACATTCATCTCCTTTTGGATTTGTCTGCTTTTCACCCCCACCACCACCATTATTCGTTGTCTTTCTTTGTCTTCTCATTCCATTATGCTCCGTTTTTCATTTTCCATTATTTCATACCTTACTTTTATTTCTATTTCTCCAAGTCCTTTTAAAAATAATTTATCACCGTATATCAGCCAATTCCAACTGTGCTATCCTCCTTCTGACTTTCCTTCCCTCTACATGGTGCACTGTGTTCGTGAAGTATCTCATCCTCACAGGATTCTATTCAGTCTTCCACCTCCAATTTATCCGCTAACGCTCTCAGTTTAGTTTGCATCAAAGATTTCAGATCAGCCACTCTTCTGTCTTCCACTTCCAGAAGACACTGGGCGACATCTAATGTCATTGTTAAGTCTTGTGCAATAAAGGTCCCCATAATACAGTTGCTTCAAAATTTTGGAACCATTCTGTAGCTGTAACTTTAACAAGAAAGACACTGATCCATTTTTGTTGTAGTTCTGTTCGCCGAGCTGGGAATTTGTTTTGCAGGTGTTTCGTCCCCCGTCTACGTGAAATCCTCAGTGCTTGGGAGCCTCGTGTGAAGCGCTTCTGTGATGTTTCTTCCGGCATTTATAGTGGTTTGAATAAATTCCCAGCTTCGAGAACAGAAACACAACAACGAGCACCCGAGCTACAAATCTTCTCACAAAATTTGAACATGCATTTTAAATCTAATGAAGTCAAACATTCCATCAAGAGGCCCCAGTAATCCTCGAGCTGTTATGATTCCAGTTGATGTAATTGTTGGACAAGCCAGACAGAAATCTGATGTTTTCATTTGTTGTTTTTAACAATGTGGTCTCTCACTGAAACAGAAATATGTAGTGCTGTAAATTCGGAGAAGAGTTTAATATAAAATAGAATAAACTAAACCATTTACCTATAATACAAATTCAAAAGTTTATTTTTAGCATCTTAGTGTAAGTATGATGCCATGAATCCCACAAACTCGGTTTTAAGTTTAAAAGTAACAAAACAGCTTTTTGTATGATACTCAGCACAATATTCATTGAAACCTAGAAACTAGCAGCAGGAATTAACCATTTAGCCCTTGACACTTCTCTGTCATTCAAGAGCACGATGACTATGATCATTGCATATTCACCATCTACTGGAATCATACCAGGTGATTCAACAGTGGCAAATGTATTCCCTTGCTCAAGAAAGAGAGTAGCGATAATCCTGGGAATTAGAGACCAGTCTAATATTAGTGGTAAGCAAATTGTTAAAGAGAATTCTGAGTACTGGATTTATGATAATTTGGAAAAGAATAACTCATGAGAGATTGTCAGCATGGCTTTGAGAGGGGCAGGTTTAGCCTCACAAGCTTTATTGTGAGACGAACAGCGTGGGACGAAGCGTGCTGTACGGTTCTAATTTCTATGTTCTTGTTTCGCATCACAGAACACCAATCCTGCATTCTCTCCGCACTCCTTTACGCCTCCAAAATCTAACAAAATATCCACTTCTTTCTTGAATATTGGCAGTGACTTGGCTTCACAGCCTTCTGTGGGACTGAATTCCACAGCTTCACTACCTTTTCAATGAATGAATGTTTCCTCATATCAGTCCTCAGTGTCCTACCCTGTATCCTCAATACACACAACTGAGATCCTATGTCTGCACCTTCGTAAGTTAAACGCACTCACGGCTTCAACTTCTGAGCAGAAACCGCAGAGCTTTTTCAACGAGCTCTTATTTACATAGCCTCAAATATCATCAGCTTTAATGAACTGTTAAGGGCTATTAAGGAGTGCGTGGGCGTTCACAGGGGGGTTTCGGCGAGAGTGTCAGTGTTTACAGTGAGGGGTCCCAGGTCGTGTTTCGGTATTTGTAGTGGTGGGTACAGGGGAGTGTGTTGGTACTTACGGGGCGACCCATGGAAAGTATCTGTATTTACCGTGGGGAATCCCGGAAGCGTGTCAGTACTTACAGCGGGATCCAGGGGAATGTGTCAGTGTTCAGGGGAGTGGCCTGCGTACTGTGTCCGTATTTAGAGGGCAGGTCCGGGAGTTTGGGTTGGTATTTACAAGGGAGTCCTGGGGAGTGTACCAGTATTCATTAGGGTGTCTCGAGGAATGTGTCGGTAATTACCGGGTGCTCCTGGGAAATGCGACATTTTTTTACATGGGAGGACCAGGGAGAGTGTTGGTATTTGCAGGAACATCCCAAGTAGCGTGTCTGTATTCACAAAAGGATCACGGGGAGTTTGTCTGAACTTACAGGACAGTCCCGCGGATTCTATGGGTATTTATGTGGTGTACTGGGGAGTGTGTCGATATTTACATGGGTATCCCGTGGAGTGTGTCATTATATATTGGAGGTTGCCAGGCTGTGTGTCAGTATCTGCAGCGTTTCCTGGGGCGTGTGTTAGTGGATACAAGGGGTTCCCGGGGTGGAGATCAGTTTTTACAACTGTGCTCCTGGGAGTGTCTCAGTTCTTACAGGGTATTCCCGGGGTGTGTGTCATTAGTTGTAGGGGGGTTCATACAGAGTGTGTCAGTATTTAAAGGGTATGTCCCAGGCGTGTGTCGGTATTTACAAGTGGTTTTCCAGGACGTGTGTCCTTACGTACAGGACCGTCCCTGGGTGTCAGTCAGTAAATATTGGGAAGTTGGGGGTATTGGCAGTATTGCTGGCATTCACAGGGGCATCCCGAGGAAAGTGTCAGTATTCAGAACTGTCACGGGGTTTCTGTCAATATTTACATGGGTGTGTTCAGTGAAGCATATCAGTCCTTATTCCATGGATCCACGCGAGTGTATCAGTATTTATTTGGTAGGGTTTGGGGAGTGTATCGGTATTTACATCGGCATAATGGGGAGTATGCCAGTTTTTACAAGATGCAGATCCAGGGGAGTTTTGCCGAATTTACAACAGGGGTCTCACAGACAGTATCAGTATTCACGGTGGAGGGAGGTGCTGGCGGCTCCCGGGGAGTTTGTTGATAGTTACAGTATTGTCCCGGGGAGTCTGGCAGTATACGCAAGGGTACTCCAGGGGAGTGTATCATTATTTGTTTAGTGGGCCTAGGGAAGTGTGTTGATACTTATTTGGTGGGTGTAGGGGAGTGTGTCAGTATTTATTTGGTGGATCCAAAGGAGTTTGTCGGTATTTATTTGGTGGGTCCAAGGGAGTAGGTGAGTATTTATTTGATGGATCCAGGGGAGTATGTCAGTATTCATTTGGTGGGTCCAGGGAAGTGTGTGAGTATTTATATGGTGAATTCAGGAGTGTGTCGGTATTTATTTGGTTTATCCAGGTGAGTGTGTCGGCATTTATTTGGTGGGTCCAGGGGAATGTGTCGGTATGCATTTAGGAATGCAGGGAGTGTATCGACATTTATTTGGTGAGTCCGGTGGCGTGTGTTGGTAATTACAGTTCTGTTAAGGTGTGTGTGTTGGTATTTACATGGGCAATTCCAGGGAGTGTGTCAGAATTTACAGTGGGGGCCATGAGACTGTGTCAGTATTCACGGGATATCCTGGGAAATGTGTCTGTGCTTAGAGGCCTGTCCTGGGGTTTGGTTCAGTAGTTAGAAAGGAATAGCAGAAAGTTTGTCAGTATTTGCGGGGGACAGGGTGGTGTGGTCCTCGGGAATGGATCAGCATTTGCAGGGGTGCTCCAGTGAGTGTTCGATATTTACAAGGCGATTTTGGGGAGTGTGTCAGTGTGTACAGGAGTGTTCCAGTGAGTATGGCTGTATTTACACGGGAGTCCCGGGGCATGTGTTGGTATTTGCAGAGTGGTCCTGAGGAGAGTGTTGTTATTTACAGCGGGGTACAGGAGACTGTATCGGTATTCAAAGCAGAGTCGCGGGGAGTGTGACAATGTTAACAGGGGCGACTTGGGGAGAGTCAGTATTTAGATGGTGGCCAGAGGAGTGCGTCAGTATTTACAGGGGTGTACCAGGGAATGCCTAAAAATTTGCAGGGGGTTTCGTGCAGTGCATCGGTATTTACAGGGGGTCCAGGTGAATTTGTCAATATTTACAGAGGGGTTGTGGGGAGTGTGTTGGCATTGACAGGTGTGGGCCCAGGCAGTGTGTCACTATTTGGGAGATGGTACTAGGGAGTGTAGCCATATTTACAGTGGGTGGTCACGGGCGGCAGTGAGCTGGTATTCACCTTGGATTTCTTGGGAGTGTGTCGATATTTACCAGGGGTCCGGGGGTAGCTGGGTATTTCCATGGTTGCCCCGTGAACTGATTCCGTGCTTACAGCGTGGTCACAGGTCGTGCATCATTATTTATGGCATGGTCATGGAGATTGTGTTGGTATCTCCAGGGGGTGGTCCCGGGGAGTGTGTCATTACTTGATAGATGGTACTGGGGAGTGTGCCCGTCAGTAATTACAGGCGGAGTCCAGGGGAATGTTTCAGTCTTTACAAGAGGGCTTCTGGGGCGTGTGTCAGTATTTACACTGGGAGTGTTGCAGTATTTCCAGGGGTGACTCACAGATTGTGGCGGCATTTACAAGGGGTCCATCGGGAAGTGTTGGCCGTTACAGGGGGATACTCGGGAGTGCGTCAGTATTTAAAGAGTGAGGTCCAGGTAACGTGTCAGTATGTACACGGCAGTCCTGGGGACAGTGTCAGTATTTATGGTGGGTGGTCGCATTTAGGGGGTGTTCCAGGGAATGCCTCAACGTTTGCAGAGGGATCGCGGTCAGTGCATTGGTATTTACAGGGAGTCTGGGCGAATGTGTCAAAGTTTACAGAGGGATTCCCGGGAGTGTGTTGGTATCGACAGGGCGATGGTCCCGGGCAGTGTGTCGGTATTTGGGCTATGTGTTAATATTTACGGGGATGAGCCGGGGACTGTGTGTCAGTATTTACCGGCCTTCCAAGTCAATATGCTTTTATTTACCACATGGTACTGGGGAGTGGGAAAAATTATAGGAGAGGGGTCCTGTGGAATGTGTCAGCATTTACTGGGTAGTTCCGGGGAGTTGCCTTTATTTACAGGTGTGTCCCAGGGAATGTGCAGGCATTTACAAGGGTAGTTCTGGGGAATGTGTTGGTACTTACACGGGGTTCCCAGGGATTGTCCAGATTTACAATGTAGGGTGGGAGTTATGGAGCTTGTGCCAGTATTTACAGGAGAGGTCCCGGGCTGTGTGTCAGTATTTTCGGGGAGGGGGGGGCATGCAAATACGTCAGTATTTACACCATTGTCCTGGGGAGTGCGTCAGTGTTTACAGTGGGTGTCCCGGGGAGTAGGTTGGTATTTACAAGGGCAGTCCCATGGAGTGTGTCAGTATTTACAAAGCAGGGGTGAGAGTGTTCCAGAGAATGTAACAGTATTTGCAGTGGAGGTCCCGGGATTGCGAAGTTATTTTCAGGGGCATCCATGCCAGTGTGTCAGTATTTACAGGTCTGTCCTGGGGAGTGATTTAGTATATACAGTGGGGTCCAGGGAGCATGTCGGTATTTAAAAGGGGGTCCTGGGGAGTGTATCAGTTTTTCCAGGTGGGTCCTGAGGTGTGTGTCTGTATTTACAGGGTGGTGCTGGGGAGAGTATTCATATTTACAGGAATGTTCCAGGGAGTGTGTCGGTATTTACAGAGTGTTCTTGGGGTGTGTGCCTGTATTTACAGGGTGTCGAGTAGTGAGTGACAGTATTCACAACAGGAGGTCCAGCGAGTGTGTTTGTATTTACAAGGGGTCCCCGGGTGTGTGTCAGTATTTACGTGATGATCCCAAAGAGTCTGACAGTATTTAAAGGAGGTCACTGTGAATGCATCTATAAATCCAGGGTTGTCCTGCAGTTTGTGTCTGCATTTACGTGATGATCCCGGGTATTGTCACTATTTACAGTGGGACGGGCTTCCGAGGTGTGTGTCATTATTTACAGTGATGTCTCAGGGAATGTGATGGTATTTACACGAGGGTCCCGAGGATTGTCCATATTTAAAAAGTGTGGGGGAGGCGCTTCCGGGGAGTGTGTCAGTATTTACAGTGCATGTCACATGGAATTTGTCATTATTTTCAGGGGGTCCATGTCAGTGGGTCAGTATTTACAGGTATGTCCCGAGGAGTGTGTCATTATTGACAGGGGTGTCCTGGGGAGTGGTTTGGTACTTATGCCGTGTCCAGGGAAGTGTGTCAGTGTTTACAGGGTGGTAACGGAATGTGTGTCAGTATTTACCGGGTTGTCGTAGTGATTGTGCCCATATTCACATGGAGGATCCCGGGAATGTTTTGCTATTCACTTGACGGTAAGTAGTCCTCCCCGCCACCACCACCGGCCTCTATATTTACAGAGCACTCCCCTAATTCTATCCATATATCATGTGACAGCTGCTCGCACTGACATTTGAACTCGCAGCCTTTGGATGCTAACCAAAGTGGCCAGAATAGATACGATGCAGAAATTAGACCATTCAGCCCAATGGGTCTGCTCCAGCATTTAATCACGGCTGACGAGTTTCTAATCACTAAATACCCTCTTCCTCCGCATAAGCCTTGATCCCCGGGATACTCAAGAACCTCTCGATTTTTTTCTTAAATATACTCAAAGAAATTGACCCCATAGCCTTTTGTGGCAATGAATTATATGAATCAGCACTCTCTAGTTGAAGACATGTCTCCTTATCTCTGTTCTAAAAGTCTTCGTTTTACTTTAAGGCTGTGTACTCAGGCCTTAGACTCTCCTACCAATGGAAACATTTTAGCAACATCAACTTTGTCCAGGTCATTCTGCATTGTATGTTTTGTTCAATTCGAACACCCCTCATCCTTCTAAACGTAATCGAATATAGATTCAGAGTCCTCAAATGTTCCTCATATTTTAAGCTTTTCATTCCTGGAATTATTCGTGTGAATCTCCTCTGAACATGGTCCTGCGTCCGTCCATCCTTCCTCAGATATGGGATCCAAAAGTGCTTACAATACTCAACAATTTGGTATGACCAAAGCCTGGTACAGCCTCGGGAATATCTCCTCGCGTTCATATTTAAGTCCTCTAAAAATAAATGACAACATTGCATTTGCCTTCATAACTACTGACTCAGCCTACAAGTTTACCTTGAGGCAATCCTGGCCGAGAACTCCCAAGTCTCCTTTGAATTCACATTTCTGAATTTTCTTCCCATTTTGAAAACAGTTCATTCCTCTATTCTGGCGAAAGTTGGCACTGAAGATGCTGGGGTTCAAAGTCAAGATTAGAGTGGTGCTGAAAAAGCACAGCCAGTGAGGCAGCATCCGACGATCAGGAAAATCGATGTTTCGGGTAAAAGTCCTTCATCCTGATGAAAGGCTTTTGCCCGAAACGTCGATTATCTTGCTCCTCGGATGCTGCCTGACCTGCTATGTTTTTCCAGCACCACTCTAATCTTGACACATGCCTATTTTTTTCCGACCAAAGTGCATGACCACACACTTTCCCACGTTGTACTCCAACTGCCACTTACCTCTCCTAACCTGTCCAAGTCCTTTTGCAGCCTCCACCCCACCTCAACGTTACCTGTTCCGATCTCTATATTTGTATCCTATGCAAAATTAGCCAGTATGCCCTCCGTTCGTTCACCTCGATCGTTACTGCATAATAAGAGTGGCATGGTGGCTCCGTGGTTAGCTCTGATGCCCTGCAGTGCCAGGGACCTGGGTTCCATTCCGGCCTCAAGCGAATTTCTGTGTGGACATTGCGCATTTTGCTCGCATCGATGTGTGTTTCCTCCGGATGCTCTGCTTTCCTCCTACAATCCAAAGATGCACAGGTTAGATGAATAGACTATGCTAAATTGCCCATAGAAATAAGGGATGTGTAGGTTAGGTGCATTAATCAGAGGTAAAATGTAGAGTGATAGAGGATGGGAATGGACCTGAATGGGTTGCTGTTTGGAGAGTTGGGGTAGACTTGATTGGCCGAAGGGCCTGTTTCCAGACTGTCGTGATTATATAAAAAAGTGAAAAGTTGTGGACCCAATAGTAAGCCTTGCAGAACACCACTTGGCACCAGCTGTCAATCTGAGAAAGACACTTTTATGCTCACTCTCTGCTCGCTATAAGACAACCAAGCTTTTCTCCATGCGTCTGATACCTTCGGCCCTTCGCTTATTGAGTAGCATCCTGTGTGACACCTTGTTAAAGGCATTCTGGAACTCCAGGTGCTCAGTATATATGGGCTCTCCTTGGCCGATCCTGCTTGCTACATCCTCGAAGAACTCTAGTAGATTGGTCAAACATGACCTTACCTTGATGAAACCATCTTGACTTTGCCCTATTTTACAATGTATTTCCAATATTCAAAAATCTCATCCCTCACAATAGATTGCAGGATCTTACCCATGACTGAGGTTAGTGTAATCATACTGCAATTTTCTGTCTTTTGCTTTACTCCTTTTTTTTAACAAGAGTGTCACGGAAGTGATTTTCAAGTCCTCTGGGACCTTTCCTGAGTCTACTGATTCCTGTTTGACAACCATTAACGACACCAGTATCACTTCAGCTAACTCCTTTAGAACTCTGGGTAGTCATCCACCTGGTCCGGGGTCTTTTCCAGCCTCAAGCCACTTCTAGCATCTCCTCCTTGGTGATGACCACCATATTCACCTCTACCCCCTCTCTCTCTTGTTGGGGAAAGTGGACCAGTCACTCGGAAAATATGGGTGCATGGCATGCAGTTACTGCCGAGGAAAAAGATAACCAGTTCACATCCCAAATCAGGCTGCCTCTCAGAACTGATCCCTTCCTCTTTGAACGTGCATTGCCCTGCTCCCAACATGCCCACAGCCCGTTTTCCCTCGCCCTGCCAATACCTTTTGACAACAGTTGGTACAGGCGCACAACCAGTCTGCCGATCGTATTGTGTAATTGTCCTCAGTCAGGTTCATGTGTGCCTGTTGTTTATCCGTGTACCACATCATTCTAACCCCTATGCCATATGGCAGCAGTGACCACTACATCTGCAACAAACACTCTGACATGTCTGTAATCTTAGGAGAGCAAAAAACTGCATTGAATTTCATGGGGGCAATGTCAGTCGGGAGTAGGGGTTTCCTACCCCAATACATATTTCCGCAAATGCACTGTTGCTCATGTGATTTACCTGACATGGATGAACGTGAAGATCACAACAAGTATCAGGCCACAGATAGGGTCAGACCTGCTGACGTCCTTCAGAATTTCCCGTTTATCCTTCCAGATTACTGCCTTCACATGGAAACGCTGTTAGGAGGCTTAGTAACTGGTCTCTGTTCATTGTATCTTCCATTAAGTCTGATGCCACGCCAATGCTTTGATCGTCATATCCTTTCTTACCAGCGTCTCTGCCTCTGTATAAAACCCAGTTATGCCTCTCCGTTAATGATTGTGCCTGTCTGTCGGCAAGGTTGTTTAATTTGGGTTACTGCTATCCATTATTGATCACCCTGTTACCCTGTCTCGTTGATGTTGACATCAATCATTTTGTTCTTTGCGTCATTCGTCAATTTTGTTGCAAATGCTTTATACACTTTAAAAGAAAATCTTTTAATATTGTTTGAACAACTATATAATTATCAAGAACGCACTGCCCGCCCACACACCCATCCAATCCCTGTAACCCAACCACCTAAACAATACATCCCTGGACACTACGGGGTTACTTAGTACAGTCAAGCCACATTATCCACACATCCTTGGACCGTTGTGGGATACCTGAAAACCCGGCAGAAACTGCTGCTGACATTAAGAGAGCGTAACAATTCTACACAGACAGTTGAAAAGGCTGGCATCGAACCCCGTGGCGTTGTGAGGCAGCCTCGCTAACCATTGAACCACCATCATGCCCCGTTGGTCTGCTAAATCTCCAGTCACTTGTAGCCTGCCCCTGTTATAGTTGGAATCGCTGTCCAATACCCTGATTATATAATTGACTGGGTGACTGGTCCCAGCACGTTCCCGTGGATCCCATACAAGTGGAAGAGATCGCTGTACCTTGAGTACTGCTGCTAGTGCCCCATAAACTGGAATCACTTCTCCTCACACGACTGTGTGTCTGAACCTGGAATCATCCTGTGATTTATACATGAATCACAGCTCGTGTTATTACTGATTAGGTGGGTTCACATGTTTGTACTGCCTGAATCTCTTCACCTTGCTCTGACTCTGAAAGTTCCTGGTTCAGCTAAATTCTTTACTTGAGAGAGGAGAGGATGGAGATGAGGTATCATAGGTTAGTGATGGATAGTAGGATGTTCCAGATCTCAGTGGGCCTCTGTGTTCTTCAGTATGAAGCATTCTCACTGTGAGGTTCTAATTACTTTCTCTGTCTCTGGCAGCTGCTCGAGTACTTACTGACTCAGCAGAATTCTCCACTCATACCTTTTCCATCACCTCATTGAGGATAATCGACCATCGAGACAGGGAATGGATTAGAGAGTGAGATCTGCAGCCTTCAATAAAACCCACAGTGAACAGAGGACAGAGTACACGTTTAAGGCAGCACAGACCTGGGCTGATGATGGAATGTCGTCACGTGCAGTCTTAGTGAGGCTCCGTCGACCAGAGGTGAAGCAGCTCTCTCACGATAGGGTGAGCATGAAGCCTGGTATCTTCCTGTACTTTGTGTTTTAGTCTCTTCCAAGCTGTGCCTATTTATTTTTATGTCTGTTTTTTAAGTGCACTAACTACCACAATCGTTCCTTTTGGTGTTACGTCTTCCAGTCTTTGCATCGAACTCTATCAATGTAACCTCTTTCCCATCGAACACGCCTCTCCATCTCTATTTAGTCTAGAGGCAACACACTATCCCTGTCTCTGAAGACTTCTTGCATCGTTTCAACTTTCCCTATCTCTGCAACCTCAACTGTGTCACCAATCTTCCCCAGTCCTGACAATGCTGTCTCTGTAACCTGCTACCATTTCCACAACACACGATTCCTGCAGCATTCTTCAGCACCTCGTACTCTTTCAATGTCTGTTATTTCCTACAGTCCCCACTGTACATCCTCAGTCAGTTCCGAAAACCTGCCCTGTTCCTGTTGCTGTCCAGTGGCGTATACCATTCCCCTGTTCCATGACCACCAAATGCCTCGATAAAACTCCCTTTATCTGCAATATGGTTCAGTCTTACCAAACAGACCGACCATAGTAACCGTTCTACCTCTGAAAACCTTCCATATCTCAGACTGCATTCAACATCTCTCAGACTGTCCTCCGATAACTTGTCCACCTTTCGGCTCACTGTTGTTTAATTCCCTGGTATATTCCTGGACCCTTTCTTAAATCATGGTTCAACATTAACCATCCTCCAATCTCCAGGCATTTCGTCAATGTTGATGACGCGTATCTTCTCTGGGAGCCCACAAATACCTCCGTAGCCACACAAAAATAATCCAATCTCGTAAACGTTTCCTTTCTGCGTAATGATCAATCATACAAAGTTTGCTTCCTACATATCTCCTACAGCTCATTCTGCTACTGGTGCTGGAACTCTTGAAGGACATTAAGGTACATAAATCCCTGTGAAACATCAAGTGTATTCCAGAACTTAATGCGTAGAAACTACAGACAGGTGACCCTCAAATCCATGCTGAGTACGTTGTACAAGGGGATTCTAAGAGGCAGGATCTACAGGCATTTGGAAAGTCAGGGGCTCATATGGAATCGTTAGCATGGCTTTGTGCATGGTAAATCATGTCTCACTATTTCGAATCATTTTTTGATGGGGTGATGAAGAAAATAGATGGAGGCAGTGCGATAGATGCTGTACACTTGGACTTTAGCAAGGCCGTTCACAAGATGTTGCATGTCAGTTGTTGAATAACGTTAAATCTTATGGGTACATGGAGAGGTCGCCAATTGCATAAAAATTGCCTTGACGACAGAAGACACAGACAGGTAGTAGATGCTTATTTTATCAACATGGGATTTCATCCCCACTTCGTACTCATACCAACAACCTCTCAACCCATGCTCACTCTATTCTCGTAGCAATGCACTTTGACCATAGAACAGAGAACAATACAACGCAGAACACGCACTTCAGCCCTCGATCTTCTGCCGAAATTTGAACTCCTCTAAGATCATCCCTCTACACGATCCCATTATCATCCATATTCTTCTACAAGGATTGTTTAAATTTCCCTAATGTGTCTGAGTTAAATACATTGGCAGGGAGGGCATTCCACGCACTTACCACTCTCTAAGTAAATAACATGTCTCTGACATCCGTCTTAAATCTATCTCCCCTCAAGTTGTAGTTATGTTACCTCGTACAAGCTGACGTTCATCATCATAGGAAGAAGACTTTCACTGTCTACCCTATCCAATCGTCTGATCATCTTGTATATCTCTTTCACAAACTCTTCGCATTCTACTTTCCATTGAGAACAGACCCAAGTCTCTCAGCCTTTCCAAATAAGACATTCCCTCCAAACCAGGAAAACATCCTTGTAATTCAGCTCTGCATCTTTCACATCCTTCCTGTAATGTGGCGAGCAGAACTGTACACAATATTTCAAGTGTGGTCGCACTGGCATTTTTTATCGTTGCAGCATGACAATACGACTCCAGACCTCTATCCCTCCATCAACAAAACCTAACACACCGTGTGCCTTCTTAACAGCACCAGCAAAATGGGTGGCAACTTTCAGGGATCTATGAACATGGACTCCAAGATCCGTCTGCACATCCATACGACTAAGAATCGTTCATTTGGCACACTATTCTGCCTTTCTGTTACTCTTCCCAAAGTGAATCACCTCACTATTAGCTGCATTGAACTCCATTTGCCAACACGCAGTCCAATTTTGAAGTTTATCCAAGCCCTCCTGCAACCTGTAACATTCTTCGGTACTGTCCACTACTACACTGACTTTCGTGTCATCTATAAACTTATGAAGTCATCCACCTACGCCTGCGTCTATGTCATTTATGAAAATCACAAACAGCAGTGTTCTCAAAACGGATCCTTGTGGCACACCACGCGGAACCGGAATCCAGGCTGAATATTTTCCAACAACCACCATTTCAAAAAGTATGTGTCTAATCTAAACTGCTAAATCACCCTCAATCCCATACCTCTTCAACAGCATACCATGTGGAACCTTATCAAAGCTTTGCTGAAGTTCATGTACAGTACATCAACTGCCCTACCCTGATCCACATGTTTGGTCACCTTTTCAGTAAACTCAATGAGGTTTGTGAGATATGACCAGCACTTGACGAAACCATGTTGAACATCTGCAATGAAATTATTGCTTGATGGATAATTATAAATCCTGTCTTTTATAATGCTTTACAAAAATGTACTTCGAACGCACTTCAGGCTCACTGGTCTTAAATCACTCACCTACCACTGAATCAAACAACTAGTCTGGTTCATTACAATGCACCAAATCCAATGTGGCCTCCCCTCTTGTCGGCCCTCCGACATACAGTGCCAAAAAACCCTTCTGCACATATGGGATAGAACTGATCCACCCGATATACATAATTTGTAGCATTTCAAGTCAATGTTGGGGAAGTTAAAGTCCCCATAATGATAACTCTTTCCTTTCACTCCTCAACAGAATAAGTTTGCCAATCCTCTCCTCCACCTCCCTGAAACACTGTCGAGGCCTATATAAAATCTCCCTCAGTAGACGAGTCCTCGTCAGAAGTCCTTTCAGCCCCCTTTATAATTTCCTTTACTAAGAAGGCCACAACTCTCCCTCTTTTACAGACTTGTCTGTTCTTAATGAAAAATCTAAGCCTCATAACCTGGAACATCCATTCATGACCCAGTTCTATCCATGTCTCCGAAATTGCCGCACATAGAAGTACCAGGTACCTATCCATGCTGCAAGCTCAACTACCTTACTTCAGATACTTCTGCCGTTGAAGCACACACACTCCAAACCAGCTTGTTGTCTGCCTCCACTTCCCTGTGACCGTGAAATTCTGGCCGACCCCACCCGACTCTCAACCTCCTGTACACTGGAACTACATCTCAGCTTCCCATCGCGCTGCTGAGCTAGTTTAAACCCAGCCGAATCGCACCAGCAAATTTATTACCCAAGAGATTAGTTCCCATCTGGTTCAAATGATGACCATCCTGGTGGAGAGGTCCGGCCTTCCACAGATTGAGCCCCAATTATCCAAATTCCTGAAACCCTCCCTTCCTCACCATCCCTGCAGCCACATGTGCAGCTCATATCTCGCCCTATTCCTTGCCTCGCTATCCCATGGTACTGGTAACAATCCAGAAATAATAGCTGTTTGTTTTGGCTCTCAGCTTCCACCCGAGCTCCCTGAAATCCTTCCTTACATTCCTATCCCTCTTTCTACCTGTGTCGTTGGTACCCATGTGGACTACGACTAAGAGCTGATCACCCTCTACCTTCAAGGCCCCAAAGACACGATCTGAGACATGATGGACCCTTGCACCTGGGAGGCAACACACCAAACGTGAGTCTTGTTTGTTCCCAACAAACCGTCTATCTGACCCTCTAACTGTTGAGTTCCCAATGGAAACACTGTCACTTTACCTCATTCCCTTCTGTGCAACAGGGACATCCTCTGTGCGGGAGACCTGCACTCCACTGCATCCCATAGGTAAGTGGTTCCCCCAACTCCAACACTGTTTAAAACGGTATACTTGTTTTTCAGAGGAATTGCCACAGGGGATCCCGCCACTGATTGTTTTTCTTTTCCCTCTTCGAACAGTTACTCAGCTTTCTTCGTGCCTCGGAGTAACTGTTTTCCTGCAACTCATATCCGTCGCAGCCTCTGCCTCCCGAATGAACCTATGCTGAGTCTGGTCCACTAACAATGGCATCCGAACCCATCCACTGGTCCGACATTAACAGCTTCTGACCTCCATCCTCACTCTCTTTCCCCGGAAGCAGCAGCCAAAGAAACCATTCTAATTCTGTTCTCTGAGCAACGGCCTGTGAATTGATCCTCGTATTGTTGCCATAGCAATCACCTATGAACCCATCCCTGATCTGTTTGCCCAGCAACAGCCCATAAAGGGATCCCACTTTGTTTTCCCAGCAATGTCTTGTGAATACATTCTCAAACTTTTCTCCTTGCAATAGACCGTAAACCCATCCCCGCTCTCTGCCAGTAGCAATAAGCAGTGACGTCATCCCCATACTGTTTCCTCGAAACTGCCTGAGGACGATCAACAATGTGTGTTCCAAGCAACAGTCTGTCAACACATCCCCCCTCTGTTCACCTTGCTTTGTCTGTGTTCCCATCCACACGTTATTCCGCAGGCAACAGCCTTTGCCCTCATCCCCACTTTGTTGTCCTGGAAACAATCTGTGAACCTATCCCCACTCTGCTTCTCTAGCAACGGCCTGTGGACCCATGCACACAATAATCTTCTGAAAACAACCTGTGATCCCATCTCCGGCCTATGACTGCATCTCCGCTCTGTTCTCTGAGCAACGACCCGTGACGCCATCCTCTTTCTGTTTCACCAGGAACTGCCGAGGAATACATTCCCACTCTCTTCTCCGAGCAAATGACTGTGATCCCATCATCAAAGTGTTATCTTGGCAACGTACTGTAAACATACCCCACTCCGTTCCCTGAGCAACAGGTTGAGAACTTATCCCAAATCTATTTACCTGAACATGTGCTATGAACCCACCCCCACACTTGTCTCGAACACTTGTACCCCGACTGATTGATTGTGACTTGTTATCCATCCAGTTCCCTGAGCAACGTCCTGTGAACCCATTCCCCCTTTTCTCACAGCAAAGGCCTATAACCCTATACCCACTTTGTTCTCCTCTCAACAGTCTGTCACGGTATCCCTACCCGGTTGCGTGAACTACGGTCTTTGAAGCCATCCCGCACTATTCTTGTAACAACGTTGTGTGAACCCAATATGTTCTATTATCCTTGCAATGACCTGTTCCAGGAGCAATGGAATGTGAAGCCATCCCAACTCTGTTCTCCTCGCAATGGCCTGTTACCCTATTCTCACATTGTTCCACAAACAGCTGCTTGTGTACCAATCCCTCTCAGATCCTCCGGAAAATATGTGTGCTTCCATCGCCACTCTGTTCTCCCAACAACGGCCTGTCACCGTGTTCCCGACTCAGCTGACCGAAAACGATCTTTGAACGCTTTCCTTCTTGGTCCCTTGAGCAACTGCCTGATGACCCATTTCCATTTTATTTCCCAACCAACAGCCTGTGAATGCGTCCCCATTCCGTTCTCCCAGCGTCTGTCTGTGATCCCATCCACACTCTGTTTATTTCGAAACGACCTGTGGCCCCCATCCCCCGACTGTGAGCTGAGCCTGTGAACCCTTACCCACTCTGTTCTCCTTGTCACGGTCTGTAACCCAATGCCGCTCCACTGTGCTATCTATGACCACTCTGCTTCCCTTGCAATAGCCAGGGAAATCCATCCACACACTGTTGTATAAACAAGTTTCGGTGAACCCATTCCCACTCTCTTGTCCTTGCAAAGGCCTGTGAACCGTTTCCCAGACAGTACACTCAGCAATGATTTGTAACCGCTTCCCTGCTCTGTTCCCCTATCCCCTGTAACTGAATCCCCACTCTGTTTTCCAAGCAATGGCCTATGACCCCATCTCGACTCTGTTCCACTCACAACGATATTCGAACCCAACCCCCCGACTGTTTTCCAAGCAATGACCTGTGAATCCATTCAACCAACCGCTATCCTCCAAATTGCCTGTCACCCCATCCCCACTCTGTTGTACTTTTCAGCAAACTGCAACACAATGCACAATCAATTTCCTTACAAATGTGCTGGGACACCATTCACACCATGTGTACAGCAACTGCCTGTGAACCCATCCCGATTCTGTTGTCCTCGCAACGTCCTGTGAAACCATTCCGCCGATTATTCTCCTCAGAACAGCCAGCTACCCATCCTCAGACTGTTTTCTTGCAACGTCCCCTAACTGCATACCTGTTCTGCTTTCCTAGCAACGACCTGTGACTCAATTCTCTACTCTATTTCCCGAGCAATGGCCTGTGATCCCATCCCCACTCTGCTCCCCAACAACATCCTATGAACTAATTTTCACGGGTTTCCCCGAGCAATGGCCTGTCAACTCCTTCTCAATTTGTTCTCTCTGCAACTTCCTGTATCCACACCCCTGCTCTCTTTCCCTGGAAATGGCCTGTGACCTCATGCTCACTTTTATCCCCTCGCAATGGCCTGTGAATCCATCACCCCGACTGTTACTTGCGAACGCGGCCCCACTCTGTTCTCCTCGCAACTGCATGCATCCCCATCCGCGCTCTGTATTGCTGTCGGTGACCTGTGAATCAATCCCCACTCTGTTTCCTTAGAAAAAGCCTGTGATACCATCTACACACTGTCATACGAGCAGCTACCTGTAAACCCACCCCACTCTGTAGTCTGAACAACGACCTGCGACTCCATTCTCCGAACTGCTCTCCTGGGAACAGCCTGTGAACCTATCCTCAGACTGTTCTCTCTGCAATGGCCTGTAACTGCAACCCTGCTCTGTTCCTCTAGCAACGTCCTGTGACCCCATTCACAAAATGTTCTCTTGGCAACGACCTCTAACTGCATTCCTGCTCTCTTCCACTGACAATGGCGTGCAACCACATTGCAATCTGATCCCTAGCATCAGCCTGTGAACTCATTTCCGCTCTGTTCGCCAAGCAACGATCTTTGACTCAATCATCACTCTGTTTTCCTGACAACAGCCTGTGTCTCAATCACCACTCGATTCCGCTGGAAACTGCTTGTGAACCCACTCCTACTTTGTTGTTCAAACAACTGCCTGCGTCCTACTGTGTTCCCGTAGCAACATTCTTTTACTCCATTCCCACACTGTTGTCCGAGAAACGGCCTGTGAACGCACTCGCACTGTATTCTCCCAGCAACGATCTGTAAACGCATCTCCTCTCTTTTCCCCAAACAACGGCTTTTGAATGCGTCCATACGGTGATTTCTGAGCAACTGCCTGCGACCCCAAACCCGCTACTTTGCGATAGCAACGGCCAGTGAACCCTTACACACTCGGTTCCCCTCGGAACGGCCTGTGATTCCCATCCCTACTCTCGCCCGAGCAACGGCCTGAGAAATAATTCACACTGTGTTCTCGTAGCAACGGTTTGTAACTACATTGACACTCTTTTCCACAAGCAATGGCCTATGAACCCATCCTCGCTGTGATTTCTTAGCAATTGACTGCCACCCCAACCCTGCTGTTTCGCGATAGAAACAGCCAGTAATATTTCCCCACTCTCTTGACCTCCCAATGGCTCGTGTCCTCATCCCCATGTGTTCACCTCACAATGCCTTGTCAGCCCATTCCCCCAATTGTTATCCGACCAATGAACTGTGAACCCAGTCGCACTTTGTCCTCCTAAAATCTGTCGCAAACCACATCCTTGCCCTGTTTCTCCAACAATGACTTGTGACACAATGCCCACTTGGTTTCCATGGCAGCGGCCGAGAACCCCATTTCCATGTTGTATTCCGAACAACTGCCTTTAAATCCATTGTCACTCTGCTGTGCTAGCAATGGAACGTGACCATCCCCACGCTGTCCCCAAAAAATTCCAGCAGATTTGCTGAACTGACTTACTCTTCATTCATATTAGTGTATTCACATATATCCCAATGAGAGAGAAAACCAAACAGTGAGAGAGCAACTAAACCGTCTGAACAGCCTGTGAATAGAATTCCGCACAGTTCCCCGGGTAACGGCCTGTGAAACCAACACCACTCTGTTCCCCTAGCGACTGTCTGGGACCCCATCTCTGCTGTGACCTCCTCAGAACTGCTTGTGAGCGCATTCCAGCTGTGTTCCGAGAGCAATAACCTGTCAACACATCCCCTCGACGTTTTCCCGAGCAACGGGCTAGAACCCATCCCCTCTCTGTTCCATAAGCAAAGTCCTGGGACACAGTTCCTACAATATTCACTTAGAAACGACCTGTGACCTCAGTCTCACTGTTTTCCTGACAACTGCCTTGTCAACATCCTTGCTTTTATCTCTTCGCAACTGACTGTCATCCAGTCTCCACTCTGTTTTCCAGCAAAGACCTTTGAAACCAACTCCACTTTCCTTGCCTGGCAACTGCATGTGACCCTGTTTCCTCCTTTTTTTTCCTCACAACTGCATGTGACCCTATCCCCTCTGTGTTCTATAGCAAAGAACTCCATCCTTAGCAACACCATGTGGCTCCATCCCCTCCCTGCTCACCTCGCAACAGCCTATGGCTCCAACACCACTTTATTCTCCGAGCAACGGCCTGTGAAGCCAACTACACAGTTTTCCCTGAGTAGCGACTGTTGAAACTGTCTCTACGCTGCTCTGGTAGTAATAGCCAATGGCCCCATCTCCACTCGGTTCAACTAGCATTAGCCTGTGAACTTTTAAACACTCTCGATTACCCGTGATTCAATGTTCACTCTGTTTCCCTAGCATCCTGTCCCTTCACTGTTTTCCTTGCAAATGCCTGTAAACCCATCCCCACTCTATTTTCAGTGCTACGGCCTATGAACCCATTCCCCTGACTGGTCTCCAAAGAACGGGCAGTGAACCTGTACCCATGCAACTGCTTGTGATTCCATATCCGTCTTTCTTTTTCCTATGCAACTGCTTGTGACTCCATCGACACTGTGCTCCTATGGTAACGGTCTGTTAGCCCATCCTCACTGTGTTCTCCCAGCAAAGGCCTGGAAACCGTCCCCTTTCTTTTCCCCAACAACAGCCTATGACCCAATACCAGCTCTGTTCCCCGAGCAACGATCTGTGACTCAATCCCCACTCTGTTCCCCTAGTAACTGTTTGTGACCCCATCCTATCTCTGTTCTGCTGCGACGACTTGTGAACCCACCCCATTCTGTTGTCTTAGTAACAGTCTGTGAACCAATTCCCCGATTTGCTCTTCTGGGAACGGCCTGTGAACACATGCACAGACTGTTCTCTCAGCAATGGCCTGTAACTGCAACCCCACTCTGTTCCCCAAGCAATGACCTTTTGCTCAACGTCACTCTGTTTCCCTAACAATGGTCTGTGACACCATTCCCACTCTGCTCCCCCGAGGAATGTCCTGTGAACCAATTTTCAATCTGTTCTTTTCCAGTGGCCTTTGAACCATTCTCATTCTGTCACCTTCGCAAACGTCTGTGACGCAATCCTCTTTCTTGTTCTCCTAGCCACGGGCTGTGAACCCTTCCCCACCCGGCTGTCGCAGCAACAGACTGTGATACATCCGCATTCCGTTCCCCCAGCAACAGCCTGCAACACCGTTCCGTCTCTGTTATCCTACGAATGACTTATGTCCCAACTACTCCTTGTTCTCCGAACAATTTCCTGTCGACCCATTTTCGTTTTGTTTCCTAGCAATGGTTTCAAACCGCCTCTGTAATCTGTTCTCCCAGCAAATGTCTCTGAACGCATATGCAAGCTTTTCTCCTGGCAACAAATGCCCACCCATGCCCTCTATGTATCCCTCGCAAAAGCCTGTGATCCCATCTCCACTTCAATGCCCTCGCAACGGCCTTTGTCCCTATCCACTTTATCTTCCTCTGGCAACAGTCTGTAACACCAAACAGAGTCGGATCTCCTAGACCTGTGAAACCTTCCTCTGTCTACTCCCCGAGCAACGATCTCAAACTCCATTCTCATTCGGTTCTCTCGAAAAGGTTTATAAACACACGCATGATCTGCTATCTGAGCAACTATCTCTAAACACGATCCTGAACTTTACTCCCAACAACAGCCTTTATTTCATTCTCCCGTCTGTTCACTTAACAACAGCTTCTTCCCAGAGGAATTCTCTGAATAGATCCACAAGAAGGCATCCTGTCCCCCTGATTAGAGGAGACCACACCGGGTGCAACGGATGTAATAAATGACATTGATAGAGGTACACGTAAGTATCTGACGGTTGTGAAAGGATTCCATGCGGCCTGGGTTGGAGGTGAGGGGACTGGTGTGGGTGTAAGTTTTGTAGTTCCATTGGTGGCAGGGAAATATGCCAGCAGTGGATTGTGGATTGGTTTTGGGGGTGGTGGTGGTGTTGACCTGACGAGGGAGTCGTGTATGGAATGATCTTTTTGGAATACTGGGATAGAGAGGGAAATATGTCTCTGTTGGGGGTGTCTGTTTGGAGGTGGTGGAAGTGGCGGGGGTGATGGGTTGTATGCAAATGTTTGTGGGATGAAAGGTGAGAACAGTGCGGGTTCTGTCCTTGTTGCATTGGGAGGGATGGAGTTCAATGGCGGTGGTGCATGAACTGGAGGAGATGCGTTTGAGAACATCGTCAATTACGTGGGAAGGGACGTTGTGATCGTGGAAGGAGATGGCCATCTGGGAGTTTTGAGGTGTAATTGGTCATCCTGAGAACGGATGCGGCTGAGCTGGAGGAATTGGGAATAATAAATGGCGATATTACAGGAGGTATGGTGGGAGGAGATGTAGTCTAGGCAGCTCTGGGAGTCAGTGGGCTTGTGATATATGTCTGTGGTTGGATAGTCGCCAGTGACTGTGATGGAGAAGTTCAGGAAGGAGAACGTGGTTTCCTACGCTGGCCCAGGTGAAATTGACGTCGGGGTTGAAGTTGTTGATAAAAATGAGGAACAGTTCAATCTCCTCGTGGGAGCACAAGGCAGCGCCGATACATTCATCGCTGTAACGGTGGAACAGGTTCGGGGTGGTGCCGGTGTAACTGTGGAAGATGGACTATTCCACGTATCCGACAAACAGATAAGCATAGCTGGGTCCCATGAGGGGTCCATGGCGACCCCTTTGATTTGGAGAAAATGGAGGATTGGAAGAAGTTGTTGAGGGTAAGAACCAGTTCAGCCAGGTGGATAACGGTGTTGGTGGAAGGGTACTGGTTGAGATGGAGTGAAAGAAGGAAATGCAGGGTTTGGAGACGTTGGTCGCGGTGGAACTTTGTGTACAGGGAGTGGATGTCCAATCCAATCCCCACGACTGTTCTCCTCATGCGGCATGTTAATGCTCAACTCTGTTCTCCAAAAAACTGCCTGTCACCCCGAGTAAAGGACTGTGACCTCGGACCCAATCTGTTCTCATCGCAACAGCCTGAAAACTATCTCACTCTCTTCTCCGAACAATGACCTGTGTCTCAATCACACTCATGTACCTTAGCAACGGCTTGTGACGTCATCTGAATTATATTTTTCCAGTCACTGTCTCTGACCTCGTTCCGGCGGTGTTCTCCAAGCAACTGTCTCTGACCCAATCCCTGAACTGTTCCTGAGTAACGGACTGTAAATACTTTCCGGGTCTGTTCTACTAACAACTGCCTGTGACCCCCATGCTCCCTGTGTACATTTAGAGACTGCCTGTGACCAAATTCAAACTCTGCTCGCTTAGTAACGGTCTGTGACCCCTTCCTCACTCTGTTCTCCCGGCACCTTCTGCGAAGCTATCTCAACTCTGGTGACCTCGCATTATCCTTTGACTCGCATCCCCAATCCATTCTCTTAGCAACTGCTTGTGACCCAATACCCTGTCTGCTACTTAGTAACGCTGTGTGAAACCATCCCAAATCTGTTCTCCAAGCAATTGCCTTTTAACCGTTCCCGCTCTGTTCTTCAAACAAGTGCCTATAACCCCCATCTTCATGCTATTGTCTTAGCAACAGCCTTTGAGACCATCCCCAACTGTTATCCTTCCAACTGCGAGTGACCCCCATCCCCACTCTGTTATTATAGAAACGACCTGCGAACCTATCTCCTCTCTGTATCCTGAACATCAACCTGTAAACACGGGCCCTCGCTGTTCTCTCAACAACAGCCAGGTAACCCATCCCCGCACTGTTCAACCACCAACGACTTTTGGCACATTCCCCAATCTGTTCTCCAGGAAACTGTCTGTGACCAGTCCCTGAACTGTTCCATAGCAATGCCATGTGAAACGATCCACGCTATGTTCTCCTATCAACTGCCCCTGGCCCAGCAGTTCCCCTTGTCCCTGGTAACTAATGTCAACCCATCAACACTGTGTTCCCCTCATAACGGCATGTGAACGTATCTCTGCAATGTTCCCCTCGCAACGACCTGTGAACACATCCTCTGTCCTCCTAGAAACTGCCTGTGACCCCATCCCCATTCTCTTCCCCTCGCAACGGCCTGTGAACGCATCCCCGGTCTTTCCTCAGAAAGTGCCTTGGAAACTGATGCCATACCAGCAGGATGTGAACCCATCCTCACTATGTTCCCCTAACGACAGCCGATAGCCCAATCTCGAAGCTGCTCTCTTCGCAAATTCCCGTCACCCCATCCACACTGTGTTCTCCTATTATTGAACTCTGAACCCATCCTCAATCTGTTCTCCCAGCCACCCCCTGCGAAATTAACACCACTCTGCTGCCTGTGCAATAGCGTTAGGACCCATTCCCAGTCTTTTTCCTGAGTATCAGCCTGTGGCACAATCCCCACACTCTCCCGAGCAACAGGGTGTGAAACCATCCACACACTCTCCCGACCAACATGGTGTGAAACTCCAATCAACTGTTTGCGAGTCCATTCCGGTCTGTTTCCCGTACAACAGCCTGTGAACCCATCCACAGTCTCTTCCCGAGCAATGGCATGTGAACCGTACCTTTCTCCGCTCTTAGGTATACAACCTGTAACCGTATCCCCATTCGTAGTCCGAGCAACTGCCTGTGACCGCATTCCCTTGTTTTACCAAAGGGACTACTTGTGAACTCAACTCACACTGTTCTAGCAACTACCTGAGATCACACTGCGTTGTGTTCTCCATCATTGGCCAATGAAACCATCAACTCTCTTTTCTGCTATCAACTGTGTGTGGCACGATCTATGCCAGAGGTGGGGAACCATTTCATGTTGGAAGGCCGCATTATGTTAGTTTTAATCTCATAACGCCGCATCCAAGAAACTTCAATTATGTATTCTTCAAAATTAACATTTATTTAATTGTGGCCGTCAGTCTGTAAGGATTAGCTCGTTGAATTTTCTTTTACTCTTTGGTATTTTTAGTACATTCATTTTAAGCTTAAAATAAAAATAAAAAAGGACAAAAAATAATAGATTTGTTCTGCAAAATTTGGATTCATTCAAAAGGCCACACACAATGGCCTCGAAGGCCGCATGCACCCAACCGTGACCAATGCAATGTTCTCCAAGAAACTGCCAGTGACCCCATACCCGCCGTTTTCACAAAGCAGCAGCCTGTGAAACCATCCCCAATCTGTTCTCTTGCAATGGCCTTTGAACTATCCTCATTCTGTTCCCCCTGACAACTGCCTGTGACGCAATCCTCTCTCTATTCTCCTAGCAACAGTCTGTGTACCCATGCCCAATCTGTTCTGGCACCACCGACCTGTACCCCAGCCGTCTTTCCTCTGCCAGCAATGGCCTGTGAATACAACCCCTCTCAGTTCTCCTAACAATGACGGGTTACCCTATCCTCGCCTGTCCCCGAGCAATGGTGTCTAACCGCTTCTGCAAAATTATTATTCTCGGAACGGTCTCTGGATACATACCCACGCTTTTTTCCGATCAACAGTTGTGACCCCATCCCAACTCCAATGAACTCGCGACGGCTTGTGGCACCATTCCATCTGTGTTCCCTCTCAATACACAATGAAGACAATATTTAACCATGTCCGTTATCTCTTCTCCCAGAAACGTTCGCCATACACGTTCCCAAGCTTTTCTCCTTGCAACAACCTGAAACCACATCCACTACCTGTTCACCGAGCTACAGACTGTGACCCAACTGCCACTCTTTTGTCCTAGCAACTGCCTATGAGTCCATTCCACTCTGTTGTCCTCGCAACTGGCTGCGAACCCAAAACCTCCGTGTTCACCTAAACAACTGTCGATGACCCAGTCCATTTCTCTGTCCTGCTAGCAACTGCCTGTGACCCCATTCCCACCCATTTTCGCCAAGCAACTGCCTGTGAAACCATTCAGATTGTGTTCTCCTCGTAACGGCCAGTGAACTCATCACTGGGAATTTTCTTCCCAGTGACGTTGTGTGAGCACATCCACACAATGTTCCCCTAAAAACGGCGTGTAAACCCGCCCCAACTCTGTTTTCCTAGCAACTGTCGGTGAGCCCATTCCTACTCTGTTCTCCTAGCAACATCCTGTGATCACATCCACTCTGTTTTCTCCTCTCAAACGCCTGAAGCCCATCTCCTTTCTGTTCACCGGAAAAACATCCTATCAACCCAGCCTGACCCACTTCTCCAAGAAACGGCTGGAAAGGCCATCCCTCCTCTATCCCATAACAACGCCCCCTGAAATCTTTCCCACTCTGTCCTCCTCGCAACTGCCTTTGAACCCATCCCTTCCCTTTACCCTGGGAAACTGCCTCTGAACCCTTTTGTACTATGTTCCCCGAATAACGGTCAGGAAACATGTTCCCACTCTCTTCTCCCAGCAACAGCCTGTGAACCTGTCCTTATGTGTTCTCCAGCAACGGCCTTTGAACCCAACCCCACTCTGTTCCCCTGGCAACAGCCTGTGATCGCATGCTCAGACTTTCTTCCAAGCAACAGCCTGTGGCCCCATCTTTAATCTGTTCTCCAAGCAACTTCTTGTGAACCCGTTCCCACTGGGATTCCCCACTAACTGCCTGTGGCCCAATCCCTGGTCTGAACCCGAACAGTGGCCTGTGATTCCATTCCAACTCTGTTCTCGGAACAACTGACCGTAATCCACTTCCACACTATTTTTCAAGCAAAAGCCTGTGAACTCATGGCTAGTGTGATGTCCTAGCAATGGCCGATAAACCATGCCCCTAACTGTTCTCCCAGCAGTGGCCTGTGAAACTGACCTCACTCCTCGAATCTGGCTGTGAAAATATCCCCACACTGTCGTCCTTGCAATGGCTTATAAACAACATCCCCGCTGTGTTCCACGAACGACGGTCTAAGACCTTATTCCACACTGTGAGAACTTCCAATCACCGCATTTGTGCTGTTTTTCCAGAAACTGCTTTTGACCCAATCCCTGCTCAGTTCCTCGGCAATGTCCTGTGAAACCATCCCCACTTTGTTCTCCGAGCAACTGCCAGTGAACATATTCACACTCTGACCCCGTGCCCATTCAGTTCTCTGAGCAAATGTCTATGGTCCCTTCCATGCTGTGTTCTCCGAGCAAAAGCCTGTGACCCATCTCTTCTATTTGCTCATATCAACAGTCAAGGAACCCATCCCCCCTCTGTTTGCTTAGCAACGGACTGTGGACTCCATTGCGGTCTGTTACCCGAACAACGGACTGTGTCTCAATCCCCATACTGTTCCACAGGATGTTGTCTGTGATCGATTCCCCCGTGTTCCCCTAGTAACGTCCTGTGAACTTATCACAACACTGTTCCACTCGCAAATACCGGTGATTCCACCACATTCCCCACTGATTGCAATGGCCTGAAATCGCATTCCAGTTTTGTTCACCTAGGAAGTGCCTGTGACCTCATCCCCGCTGCTTTGCGATAGCAACAACCTGACAACCTTTCCCAGACCGGTTCCCTAGCGACTGCCTGTTACCCTCAGAACAGCCTGTGGTGCCATCCCCGTTCTGTTAGCAATGGACTTTGAAACATTCCCTCCACGTTTCTCCAAACAAATGCCTGTGATCCTCATTATCTCTCATTTCCCCCAGCAGCTCTCTGTGAACACAACCCCACTGTGTTGCCCGAGAAATGGCCTGTGTACCTATCCTCATTCTGTTCCCCCTGAAACCACGGGTAAAACTATCTCCACACTTTTACCCTAACAACCACGTATTAATCCATGATGATAATCCTTCCTTCGTAACGATGTGTAAGGCCACCAGCACTCTGTTCTCCGAGTAACCGCCAGTGACCCCCTTCTGCTGTATTCTCCAAACATGTACCTGTGCCCCAAACCCCGCTCGGTCTCTTAGCAAAGGCCTTGCAATCATCTTTACTCTGTTCTCTATGCAACTGCTGCTTAAACCATTCCCACTGTATTTCCCTGTCAACGGCCTGTGACCCCATTCCCACTGTATCCTTCAAGAAACTGCCTGTGAACCCATCATTTCCCTTTCCCCATCGGCATCTGATTGAGAACCCATCAACAATCGGATGCCCTACCTACTGCCTGTGACCCAATTCCCACTCTGTTCCCGTATACTGGGCTGTGAGTCCATCCCTACCCTGTTATCTGAGCAACTGCCTGTGAACCCATCCCCTAACTGTTTCGTTCGCAACTGCCTGTGAACCCATGCCTTGTCTTGTGCCCTCGCAACGGCCGATGAAACCATGCCGCCGAATGCTCTCCAAGCAATGGCCTGTGAACTTGACCCCAATCAGTTCTCCTAGTACCTGCCCGTCACCCCCATCCCCAAGCTTTGTCCTTGCAATGACCTGAGAACCCATCAAATTTCTGTGTCCCGACAATGTCCTGCGAACCTAGCCAACACTGTTCTCCAACGAACGGCTGGAAACCCCATCCACGATCTGTTCCATAATGGCGTCCTATGAAATCGTCCCCACTCTGTTCTCCCAGCAACAGCCTGTGAACCTATCCTTCTCTGTTCTGGAGTAACGGTCTATGAACCCAACTTCACTGTTTTCTTCGAGCAACCACCTGTGAACGCATCATCAGTCTGTCCTCCAAGCAACAGCCTTTGGCCCCATCGCCACTGTGAACCCCAGTAATTGACTGTGACCCCATACAGCTGTTTTCCGAATGCAACAGCATGTGAACTCTTCCCAACTCTCTTCCCCTTGCAGCCGCCTGTGAATCGATCTCGGCTGTATTCCCAAGCAACAGCCTACGAAGCCATCTTCACACTGTTACCCACGTGCAGCCTATAGGCCAGTCACCAATTGTTCTCCTGTCCACTGCCTGTAACCCCATCTACACTGTGTCCTCCTAATAACGCTCTGTGAGCTTATCCTCACTCTGTTCTCCTAGTAAGCCACTTTGAAATTATGTCAACTTTGCTCCCCTAGTAATCACCATTTGACACATTCTAAGTCTGTTTACCCAAGCAACAGCCTGTGACAAATCCCTACTCTGTTCTCCTCGCAACTGCCTGTGAACCATTGCCTGATTCCCTCGCAATGGACTCTGAATCCAAGCACAATCTTTTCCCATAGCAATAGCCAGTGAACCCAACTATACACTGTTCACAAATCACCGACCTGTAAGCCCATAAAGTCCTTGTTGTCCTAGCAACTCCCTGTGAACTCATCCCACTCTGTCGTTCTAGAAACAACTTGTATTCCTATCTCTCTCTGCTCAAATAGCAACGGCCTGTGAACAACATCCCCGCTGTGTACCTCGAACAACGACATGTGACTCAATCCCCACTCTGTTTCCCTCGCAACTGCCTGTAACATTATTCCCGCTGTTTGTTTTTTTTTTAACAAACTGCCTGTGACCCAATCCCTGCTCTGATCACCAGCAAGGCTTTTGAACACTTCCACTTTCTGTCATCAGCGCAACGTCCTGTGAACCAAGACCCACCCTATGCTCCAAGGAATGGCCGGAAATCACATCCACACTCTGTTCTCTTCATAGCGGAATTTGACATATCCAAGCATTGTTCCATAACAACGCTCCCTGACACTATCCCACTCTGCACTCCTCGCAATTGCCTATAAACCCCTTCCTTCACTGTTCCCTTGGCAAACGCCTGTGAACCCAGTCACACTATTTACCCCTAATAATGGCCTGTAAAACTATCCTCACTCTCTTGTCTTAGCAACGGCCTGTGAATCCAACACAACTCTGTTCCCCGAGCAACGACCTGTGAACCCATCCTGAGTGTAGTTCACAGATCGTTACTATGGGAACAGAGAGTGAATAGTTTCACAGGTCGTTGCTCGGCCAATAAAGTGGGTTTGGTTTCACATGCGATGGCCGAAAGCCCACTCTGTTATCCGAGCAACTGCCAGTGACTCCATCACCATTTCGTTTCACTGGCAAATGCCTGTGTCCCCATACCCGCTGTTTTCCGAACACAATTGCATGTGAACCGTTCCCCACTTTCATCCCCTCACTACCGCCTGTGGACCAATAGCAACAGACCTCTTGCCTAGCAACAGACTGTGGAGCCATCCTTCCTCTGTTATGCACTGGAAGCCTATGGCCGAATCCACAATCTGTTCGCCTGGCAACCACCTGTGGCCCCATCTACATGCGTTCTCCTCGTAACTCTCTGTGAGCTCATCCTCACTCTGCTTTCCCACCAAACCCCCCTCCCCGAACGTATGCACACTTTGCTCCCCTAGCAATAGCCTGTGGACGCTTTCTCAGTCTGTTTTCCAAGTAACAGCCTGTGACCCCATCCCCACGCTGTTCTCCGAGTAACTTACTGTAAGCCTATTTCTACACGGTTACACCTAGCAATGGACTATGAACCCAATCACAGTCTGTCCCCAAAGCAATGGCCACTGCACCCGAACCCACACTGATCATAAACCAACAATTTGCAACCCAATTCCTACTCTGCTCCCTTGGAACAGCCTGTGAAACCAACCCCACTCTATTGTCTGAGCAACGACCTGTGCACCTATTCATTCTCTGTTCCCCTGGCATCGGCCTATGAACAACATCCCCTTGTAATCCTCGAACAACGACCTATGACTCAATCCCCACACTGTCCCCCTCACAATTGCTGCTCAGTTCGCCGGCAACGGCATGTGAATCTATCCCCACTCTGTTCCCCAATCAATGACCTGTGAAATCATCCCCAACCAGTTCCCATAGCAAAAGTCTGTGAAACCTTCCTAGTTCTGTCCTCCTTGCAATAGCTGTGGTCCAATCTCCTCTCTGCTCTCCAAACAACTGCTTGTGAATCTATTCCCATTCTGCTCACCTAGCAACGTACTTTGACCCCATTATCGCTCTTTTCCGAAAGCAATAGTCTGTGAACCCTTCCCTAATCTCTTCCCTTCTGAACCGTCTGTGAACTATTCCCGCTCTGTTCCCTAACAACAACCTGAGAACCCATCCTTACTCTGTTACCCTAGCAACAGCCGATGACCCAATCCCCGATTTCTTCGCCTGGGAGCACCCTGTGATCCCATCTACACTTGGTTCTCCTCGTACCATTCTTTGAATCATTCCTCACTCTGTTCTCCAAATAAACCCCTGTTAAAGTATCTGCACTCTGCTCCCCTAGAAACAGCTTGTGGACCCATTCCCAGTTTGTTCGCCTAGCTATAACCTGCGACCGTCATCCACACTCTGTTCTTCGAGAACCTGCGTTTTTGAGCCCATTCGCACTCTTTTCCCTCGCAACAGGCTGTGGACGCATTCACAAGATGTTTCTATAGGAATGACCTGCAAACCCACCTCCACTCTGTTCTCACATCAACGACCTGTGACCCCATAGCTACTGTGCGACCCCCATTCCAGCTCGGTTATCCGAGCAACTGCCTTTGAACACCTTCACCGCTCTGTTCCCTGAGCAACACCCTGTGAACACCATCCTTGCTAGCTCCCCGAACAACGACCTGTGATTTAATCCCCACTCTGTTTCCCCACTAATACTCTCTGACACCATCCACATTCTCTTCTCCTGGCAACTACCTGTAACTCCATCCCCACTGGGTTATCCTCGCAAGTGCCAATGGTCCCACACCCGCTGTTTTCCGATAGCAGAAGATTGGGAACCCATCACCTCACTGTTCCCATAGCAATTGCCTGTTCACACCATTCCCGCTCTGTTCTCTGAACAGCGACCTGTGTTTCAATCCCCACACTGTTTCACGAGCAACTGTCTGAGGCCGCATCACCCTGTGGTCCCCGAGCATCAGACTGTGAAATCATCACCAGTCTGTCCCTCTCACAACTGCCTGTGGCCAGACACCACTTTGTCCTGAAGGCGACAATCTGTACTCTCTTCCCTGCTCTGTGCCTCTCATATGGATCTATGACTGAATAGCCACTCTTCTTTTTTTCCCAAGCAACCGCCTGTGATCCTATCCACATTGTGAAATCCTGGTAATGACCTTCGAAATCATGCTCACTGTGTTCTCCCTGTAACTCCCTGTAAAATTATCCCCACTCTGCTGCCCTCGCAACTGCGTGTCAACCAATTCCCAAACTGTATCCCTAGCGACGACCTATGAACCCATCCTCACACTGTTCTCCTTGCAACTGCCTGTGACGCAATCACAGCTCTGTTCTCTCACAGTGGCCTGTAAATGCAATCATACTATGTGTCCCTAGCAATGGACTGTGAAATCATTCCCACTCTGTTCGCCGAGCAACTGTCTGTCAACACTTGCCCAGTCTGTTCCACTAGCAATGACCTTTGATTCCACCCCCAATCTTTTCGCCGGGCAACAGGTTTTGAACCCATCTCCACACTGTTCCACTCGCAATGCCTATGAACCCAACCAGACTCTGTTCTCCCATCCTTGTTCATTGTCCTCGCAACGGCCCGTGAACCTGTCTCCACTTTGTTGTCCCAGCAAATACCTGTGACAACATCCCCACTCTGTTTCCAACAAACAACTTCGAACCCATCCCCTTTCTATTTCCCTAGCAATAGCCTATGAACCCCGCCCCACTCTGTTCCAGCAACAGCCTGAAATTCCATCCCGGTTTAGTTTCCCTAAAAACGACCTGTGACCCGAACCAACTCTGTCCTGCTCGCATCGGCCTGTAACCCTATTCCCGCTTCGTGGCCGTAGAAACGACTTGTGACCCTATCACCACTTTGTTGTCCAAGCAACCGCCCCTGAACGCAACCCCTTTTTTCTTCCCCGAGCAGCTGCCTGTGAACCCATCCCCACAAAGTTCTCCAAGCCACAGTATGGAACCCCATTCCCTTCTGTACTCCTACCAATGACCTGTGATTCCAACACTACTACATTCCCTTAGCAGCTGTCTGTGATCACATCACGTCTCTATACTCTGGCAACTACCTGGGAACACCCCCCCCCCACTCTGTTCCCCGTGCAACCGACTGTCGCCCTTCTCACTCTGTTCTCTTCGCAATTGCCCCTGGTCCCATTGTTTTCCATACAACTGCCTGTGACCCCATTGTCCTCCGTTTCCCCAACAGTATTCTGTGAAACCAGCCAATGTGGTCCCCTAGAAACGGATTTGAACCCACCTTCGGTGTGTTCCCCCAGCAATAGCCTTTCACCCCATCACCAATCTATTGTCCCAGCAACGGCCTCTGAATCCATTTCCATTCTGCTGGCCTAGCCATAACTTGTAACCCCATCCCCACTCTGTTCTACCATTAACGACTTCTCAAACCATCCGCACTTTCTGACCCCACTGCCCTGCTGTGACCCTAGCAATTGCCTGTGAACCCGGCCATAATTTGTATTCCTTGTAACGGCCTGTAAACCCATCGCTACACTTTTCTGCTCGCAACGGGCTGTGGCTCAATCCCCACTGTGTTCTTCTAGCAACTGCCTGTGACCACATGTCCGTTGTATTCTCCGAGCAAGTGCCTGTAATCTCATTCCTGCTCTGCTCCAAAGCGTCAGCATGTGAAACCATCCCCACTCTGTTAGAGAATAATGGCCTGTGATCCCAATCCCACGACTGTTCTCCAACTTACAGCTTGTAACTCCACCCTTACTGTGTTCCCTTGGCAATCACCTCTCACCCCATCACCATTCTGTTCCCCCAACAACGGCCTCTGAACACATTACCAAGCTTTTTCCATAGCAACAGACTGTGAAGCGCTTTTCCCCGAGCAACTGACTGGAACTCCACCCGTACGTGATGTCCAAGAAATGACCTTTGAACCAACTCCCTAATGTTATCTTAGCAACAACCTGAGAACCCTGTCCCAATCTATACCCCGAGCACTGCCTGCGACCCCATCTCCTCTCTTTTCCCCAGCACCTGCCTGTGAATCCACCCACACAGTATTCCCGGAGCAACTCACTATGAACTCATCCTCATTATTTTCCCCTCGCACCGGCCAGCGGAAGTATGACCAATGTGATCCCCTAGCAACAGACTGTGAATCCATGTCCCATGCTGTTCCCCTTGCAATGACATGTGAACACATCCGACTCTGTTTCCCTAGCAACAGCCTGTGCAACTAATCACATTCTGTTTACCTAGCACAGCCTCAGAACCCAAACCCACTCTGTTCTCCCATCAACGACCAGTAAGCAGATCCCCACTCTGTTTTCTGAGCAATGATGTGTGATCCTATCACAACAAATCTTCTCCGATCAACGGCATCAACGTTTTACCTGAGGTAGGGGAAATATGTGTCTAAGCCTCCTTTAAAAGTTTTCGCAGATGCAAGAATAAGTATTAGATATGAAGGTTTTATTACCGCCCGTAGTTTTCCAAATATCTGACAAGTATTTCTCATCTGGAAAAATTCAACTATATCCTTGTGCAGTCCAGGCCAGTAAAATTGATCCTGTATTTTAGCTTGTCTTTACCTCACTCCTAAATAATCCGCAAGTGGTAGGTCATGCGCCACTTGCAATGCATCCTTTCTGTACACAACTGACAATACGATTTGTAGAATTTCTGACCAGTTCTCATCTGCCTGAACCTGTTACTGTCTCCGTTTCCTCGCTAAGACACCATTTTTAGGGTAAAAATATTTCTGGATGCATTTGGATTCCTTTTCTCTGTGTGCCTTTTGATAAAACTGCTTTAAATTTCCACCTTCCTGTTGTAACTCAATTAATTTATTTGAGCTAAAGATGTCTGCATTGTCATCTATTGCTCGCAATTTGTGCCAACCATCTGATCAAACAACTTTCTTACCTGTACTCTTTGATCTGTCCTGATTCTACTAATGAATTTGTGACTTACTTACCTCATCGTCAGGAAAGATTCCAGGATGTGTGTCCTGCATTTGCCCAGCTCCGTGAGTTTCCACTTGCTTTTCAACCACGTTAGACAGCACTGCAATCTGTGAAACAGCTATATCATGAGCAAGTACAAATAGTCTTCAGGGAGCTGAGAGTTTGTCCTGTACTGCTATCATGAAATCTGCACTCTTTACTGGACACTCTAACCACAAATTACATAATTGTGCGCTTTTTGCCTCACCGTGAATTCCCGTTGATAGGATCTTTCCTGGCAATTCTGCTTCAGGAGTAAGTATCTCCACATTTTTCACATCATGGACTGAGAGTATCCTGTGTCCCTCAGTATTGTAACCTCTTTACCTGTCGCCCCTGCCCTAAGCGAATAAACTTTACCTTTGCAGATATGTATTTTAAGAAGATGTGGTACTTCCTCATCAAACACTCTCTGACCAGAATATACATTCGGGTGCAACTTTCTAGCTTCTATTGTGTTTTCTGTTACCACTCCAACAAAATTCACTGGATTTTCCCGTTTTCCCACATGTGGCTTCCCAATGCCTCCCCTAACCCACCAACACCGTGACTTCATGTGGTCTACTTAATCGGAATGAAAACACTGGAGTGTTTTTTGACTTCTCTGCATGCCTTAAAGTTTCCATTTTACCCTGTGGCAAGTTGTCCTTATGATTTTCACCGAGATCTATATTTTCTTTTCCACTTGAGGATTGTTCTTTTACAGAATTTCTATCCCTCACAGATCGATATTGATTCTGGAAGCCAAACTTTGCTTTATGGTCAAGCTTGTAATAAACAGCCATTTCAGCTGCGAATCTTGGCAGGACAACTTCCTGCTCATCGATATGAGTTCTCACTTCGTCATGAGGTGAGGTTTTGAACCCCTCCACAATAATTGTCTCTGGAAAAACGTTGTACATTTGCACTATTTTTAAAGTTCTTATCCACCAATCAAAATCACTTTGTTTGATTTTTAAAAAACAGTATTGCTTTAAACAGGATCCTTCCTTAGATTCCTGAAACGTTGTCTGTAGGCTTCTGGCACAAGCTTATGTGCATTTAAGATGTCTTACTTCACCTCCTCATATGCCTCATATACCCCCTGTGACAGTGATGTGAATACCTTATTGCTCTACCTGCAGATGTGTTTTGGATCAACAAAATCCACATGATTTCTGGTTACTGCATTTGTTTAGCCACGTATTCAAATGAGGTCAAATAGGTTTCTGCATCCTTCTAATCAAGTTAAGGCAATGGTTAAATATATTTAAACAGATCAGTTCCAGGTCTTTAACTACCATAGGTTTGCTCACCCTCACTAAGTTTACCTTCAGCCTTCATCTTCCTCCTTTCATGCAGACCTTCCCAAGTGCCAATTTCTGAAGTTCAAAAGATTTCTTTTTTTCTCTCTCTGGTTTTAACCGTAATTTAAACGGTTTCAGTTCCGTTTCCCTTTCGTTGTTTTTGCCTCGAACAGAAACTGTTTCTTTTCCAATTGAACGTTAGCCTTCTCTAAAGATTCTGTGAGTGTATCCAACAAATATGAGTATTGAGCTACTGCTGTAATTATTTCTTCCTTCTTCACGGAAGGAGGCAGCTCCAAATCTCTCTTGTCTGCTGCTTCCCACAGCTTGGTCTTTACTGTTGTGGCACAGGCTAGATCAGGAAAGAACCCTCAAAACAAATCAAGAAAGTAGCCCGGGCTTTAATTTTTCTCTTTGATTTTTAGTACGTGTATAGTGGATATTCGACAGAGAATCAGATGGTCGAACTACGTAGTTCTATGCAAAACTGAATTTATTTACAACATTACTGAAAGAAATAGCAAGAGCATAAATCAGAATATTGAATAACCTGTCCTAACCGAAAACATGTCAGTCTATCCCAATTTTATGATGATAATACTTTCAACCATCCCCATAAATAACACACACACACACACACACAAACACACACCCCTGAATTCCAACCAAATCAGAGAATAGCCGAGATTCGGGAACTGGCCACTCCAATTTCATTTTGCAAGTTTTTTTTCAGAATCTCACATCCTAAGGTTTTGCAGTAGACCACAAATGAAAATGAATTGTTGTTTTTCACTGACAGTAGATGATTGGAGTGTATACGTTTGTAATATTACTGCTTCTCTATTTTTTCCTGTGTTGTTCTGCGTGGAGCTGAGGAAAATGAATCATTATCGGCGTTGTTTGAAACCAAGATCATGAGCTGTCTCATAATTAAGGTGCAGGAACGCAGTCAGTTAGCTGTATCGTTGTTGTAGTTCTAAGAATATTGGTATAAGATGCCTGCATGTTTATGTACTATGCATTCCTAGAACAGTCAATAATTGGACAATATTTCTTGCAGGTAATGTTCCCATTAACAGGCCGTCAAGAAAGGGCAAGTGACAATACTAATAATAGAGATCACCTGCAAAACATTATCATTGACTTCAAAATCTCCAGCAGAAAGATCCACGATGCTTACCCTGGCTGGAAGAAGAAGGCACTTGACTGAACAGAAAATCCCTTGATATTTAAGTAAGTTAACTATTAAATCAGACTTGTCCTTGCCAGCATCAAAGAATTACAAAAGTGTTTTGATGGGTAACCCTCAACGTTTACAAACAATTGACTTTAAGGCTGTGTCACTGGCTCAATTTCATTCCACAGTCTGCTCACTAGCACGCTCAATCTGTGTCCACATGCTGAACATTTCCAGTAGAATATTATGGTGTTCAGCACTGATGCCTCACAGCGCCAAGGACCTAATTTGAACCCCAGCCTTCGGTGACTTCCCGTGTAGAGTTTTCACATTCTCCCACATGTGTGTGTGTTTCGACCCACAGGACAAGGTGCGCAGTTTAGGTGGTTTTCCAACTTTGGCCAGAGATGTTTGGGCGAACGATTGGAAATGTAGGATCGAGTGGTGACTCTATGTGGCATGCTCTTTAGACATTTGTTGCGTCTGGCTTGTTTCCACATCGTTCTGATTCTATAATGCTATTGTTTAAAACCTTTGAGATGAACACAGTGAAAGGTAACATTTAGGTCCTGATGAAACGAGGGCCAGTGTAAGTTCTCAGGGCGATGTATGAGCTAAGTTCCCATCAGCACATCATCTCTTACACGTTCACTTGAAAACAAAATTGTAAAACTCAGCTCTGTAATACAGAATCGAAATTTTTGCCAGGCAAATTTATCTCCTGTTGAACATGTTTCCTTTTGGTTCCCTTTAAAGTTATAATTCCATACGCCTCACTCTCCTATCAACCTCTACCAGAATCCAAATTCTGCTTTGGAATTTTTTTTCGGAAACAAAAGTCACAATTCGAGACTGCAATGTATTTGATAATTAACTATAGTCACTCACCATCACAAATCATTAATCTGATCACGCTTGATCGACCAAACAAAATGTCAGCTATTAGTGATATATTCCTTACTAACAGTGTGTAGATTCAATTCTAAATTGTGATTCACAGAATTGTTAAGTAAGGAAGGAGGCCATTCAAATCATTCCATGATCACAGTGCTACGTCCACGCTTTCTGACTTTCTGAAATTTCCCAGCATTCTCCAGGTAATGATGTACTTTGTATCTGATTAAAGGTTATATGACGTCCTTGAATGAAACCCCCTCAACACAATAAATTCTTGATCTAACTACTCGCTGTGTGAAGTTTCTTTCTTACATCACATTTAATTCTATTTTTATTTATTTGACATCTCCACTGTTATTGTCAACATTCTTTTTCCGAGTGGAAACAGTCTATCACTATCTTTTCTGTCGGGAACTTGCATGACTTTGAAAACTTTTTTCAAAAATGTTCTTTCAGCCTTCTGCGACAGAACCTCATGGCTAAAATGTCTCATTGCTGGAGCCTGTCATGGCTAGGTGGTTTTCCAAACCTGCTGGGGTATCCTTTGTTCATTATTTCCCCACGCATTCTCAATTACATCTGGAAGCAGTCTAGTAGTCCATCCTGGTTTCTAACTCCCTTCATGCTGATTAATAAACTCCAATATGTGTTGGTCAGAATTCAGGCAGTGTTTCCAATCCTTGTTCCAATCTGCATTCCGACCCCATCACTCTCTCTTGGAATTCACAGATTGAACCTCGACTGCTAACCCATGGCCTGCTTCCTGAACAAAACCTGCAGCTGACTCCATCTCAAAGCAAAGACAAAACCGTCTGATTTTAAATTTCCGGCACATGCTGTGTATTTTCTCGCATCACGCTGTAAATATGCCTCGGCCCAGTCCATTTCGTGGCATCCCGTTGTTTGTGTCGCCCTCGCCGGTATTCTCCAGCGCAACCGCTTCACACTACTCTCTGCTGGGCCGATGATTGACAGCAGCGACTGAATAACAGGTTTAGGGGGGCAGGCTGGCTTGTCTTCCAACCACTGAGTGAGGGAGAAGCGGGGCTGAGCCGATTGACAGTGCAGGCCACTGAGTGAGACAGTTTGATCTGTGCTCACTTAAACAAGATGGACTGGAAAGGAGCAATCCATCTCAAAGACAGTTTCTGTCCACAAGGAAGTCGGGGTTCCCATCACAATGCGTGCAACAGATAACGCTAAAGTATTGTCAAGAACCTTCAGGCAGATATGCGAAATGATATAAATCTGTACAATTCGGTATCAGTCCCCTCTGAAGCTCTCCAGCATCGACGTATCGGAAGAGCAGGCAGTCATTTGGACCTTTGAGCTTGGCCTGCGTTCAGTCCTAAGATGAATGGTCATAATATTCAGTGCACTGCTATCGTTTTCACAACAGTGAACCTAGTCCAGTGTAACCACAACATTCGGATTGACGCACATTCTTTAAAACTGGTCTTGATAATGTCAAGTCCACAAAAACAGGACAAATCAACTCCACCGATTATTCTACTAATGTCGATCAACTCTCCATCTTCAGCAATGTAATGCAAGGCAGTAACAACAGGACAACCACGTTGTACTCAATCGTCCATAAGCTGATCAATGATACTGTGCATTCAATCAGAGCCACTCAGTTTTATTTTTGTCGTCAGTACACAGAGATTTTTTTACCAGGATGCTGTATGATTTCAAGTGAAAGTCGTCGGGGGAATGTCTGAGTGGCTTGAGACTAAATTCGTTCGAGAGAGGACGATTAAGAGATGACTTAATAGACACAGACAAGATGATCAGAGGAGGAGATAAAGTGGACAATGGGAGTCCATTACTTCGGGTGGTGATGGCTAACTCGAGGGGACATAGCATTGAACTGGGGGGAGACAGATATTGGGCAGATTTCAGAGGTAGCTTCTTTACTCAGACCGTAGTAAGGGTGTGAATACGTTTCGTGCAAAAGTACCAAACTCTTCAATTTTACGGCTAGAGTGTGGTGCTGGAAAAGCATAGCAGGCCAGGTAGCATCCAAGGATCCGTAGAATCGACGTTTTGGGGTAAAAGGTCTTCTGCAGGACAGTCCTGATGAATGCTGCCTGATCTGCTATGCTTTTCAAGCATAACACACTGGACTCCAATCTCTAGCATCTGCAGTACTCTCTTTTGCCCTCTTCAAATTTAAGGGCATTTAAATGGGCATTTGATAAATAGATGGATGGCATTGGAACAGTGTCGTGGAGATGGACTTAAGGTGGCTTTCAGAGTTCGATGCAACTTCGAGGGCCGAAGGGCCAGTACTGTGCTGTATTGTTCAATATTTTCTGTTCTGTTTTCAATGTACTATGTTATATGTTCCATGCTCTAACTTCAGCAGAAGCAGTCCCCCAACGTGCATCATTCGATCATCAATTAAAAAAAGAATTTCATCTCTTTGACGGAGCTTAACAGGAGATTGGATTTGAAACCCAATCGTATGGCCGTGATGGACGGATATTACGAAGCATGTGCATATTCACAGTAAAATCCAGTCGCTTTCATTACTCATGAAGATGCTGTTGCTTCAGCATTTTTGATATTGCAGCTAATCCCTTCCCACACTGCGTGCAAGTGTACGGCCGGTCCCCAGTGTGAGGTTGCTGTGCATTTGAGATGAACATTCGAACTCACTCCCACAGTGATAAAAGCCGAACGGTCTGCCATTAGTGTGAACATGTTGACGGGACATCAGAACTCCAGAGCATTTTCAGCACTTGGCACAGTCCGGGCAATTTTCAGGTCCGTCCTTTGTGTGAATTCGCTGTTGTTTGAGCAGGGTGGATTTCCGATGAAATGTTTTCCCACATTCTGAGCAAGTCAATGGTCTCGCCCAATATGGATTTGCTGGCATTCAATGAGAACAAGATGATTGTTTGAACACATTTCCTCAGTGAGAGAGCCTGAATAATATCTCATCACTGTGTGCATGTCGATGGGATATCAGTGACCTAGTGATTTTAAAGCATTTCCCATCTTCTGGACAATTAAGTGATTTGTCATCTGTGTGAACGTGCTAGTGATTCAGCAGGGTGGTTGATGGAGTGAATGTTTTCCTACAGTCGGAACAGAAGACGACCTCTCACCACTGTGACTGTATTTATGTTGTGAAAGGGCAGATGTTCTGTTGAAGCCTTGTCCACACGGACAGCACGTTTACGGTTTCTCCCCGCTGTGAATGATGGTTTTCACTTCCATTTTCAAAATCCAATGTTATTCAGGCTGTAAAAAATTGTAACTGCGTCAAATACAGAAGTGATGTTTGGTTTTAAGACTCCTCACTGCAAATCGTCCTCCCCTGTTAAATTCGTTGAAAAGATTTTTAAAAAGGGACTGGTGAGAGCCCAGTAAAGGAAGAAAACAAGATAAGTAGAGGTGAAGAATGAGCAATTCAACCAATAGAGTCTACTTTCACCATTCAATAAGATCAGGGCTGATGTGATAATCGTCAGCTCGACTTTCCTGCCTTATTCCCTTAGCCTTGATTCCCTTACTAATTAAAAATCTGCTTCCTTCAGCCTTAGATACACTGATCAGCCAATCTCGAAAGCACACTGCGGAAAATAATTCCACAGATTCAGCACCCTGAGAGAAAGAATTCGTCAACATCTCTATCTTAAATATGTGACTCCTTTCTCTGAGATTATACCCTCTGGTCCAAGGCTCGCAGACAAGTAGAGGCAATAGCTCTGAATCTATCCCGCCAAACCACTCTTTTTTTTTACTGTTCATTAACGTCTTGTCTCATTCTTCTAAATATCGATAATGTCAGGAGCAGTCTGGAAAATCTCATCCCTCGAAATAAATCAATTCATGTCCGCCATCACACCTGTGAATGTTTTCTGGACTGCCTTTCCTGAAGTAAGGCGATGTGCATCTTGTGTTGTTTTATCAAAACTTTCATAGTTTCCCGACATTTTCTTTGCGAAAAGATAGATATGTCATTTAACTTGCTTATTACCATCAGAACGTGGATGCGATCTTTTAATCTTTCAACAGAAGGCTCCACAATTCTCTCTGTGCTGCAGATTTCTGCATTTTTCCCCCAATTAAATAACATTCACCTCTTCAATTCGTTCTGTCAAAATGCATAAACCTCAATTTTTCCCACACCATATTCTATCCGCTATGTTTTTGTCCACTTGCTTAGTTGTCTGTAGCCCTCTGTAATTTGTTGTCCCATCCTCACTAGCTGCCTCCATGTCCGTTTGGTGTTCTGCAATCTTGATTACAGTGCATTCGTTTCGATTGTACAAGTGACTTGGAAGAAGATAATTGGTGGTTAGTATTTATTATAAATAGATGTTGCGTCAATACTGATGAACGTAGGTTTCTACATGTATACATTTGCGATCATAAAGATGTTCTTTTAGTCTCAACTCAGTGACTTCAATTCATTACCTAGGTCTTGGTCAATATCCTTGGCTGACTTTTCTCCTCAGCAGTATTAGCTCAAGGGTTCTTCCTTTTTGAATTAATCTCACCTGCAATACCATGCAGAATTAATGTTTGAAATACAAACATATTCTGTCTGTTGGTTTCCCCAAAATCTATCTTGCTGCTAACCCCACAAGTTATTTTCATAAACGGGTCAGCTGTGGTTTCCTCTTCACAAAATCATGCTGATTCTGGTTGATTTGATCATGTATTTCTAATAGCTCTGTTGCTTCCATTTTTACAACAGAGTTTCATTTTCCCAATCACAGAGCAGTTTGCAAAATGCAGCTGAACGTATCTGCTAGTCTCTCAGGCTGCACACAGAACAGGTGAGTAGGAAGCTACGTTGATCCTTATTTTCGTGCTGTAAGGTCTTCCCTTTACTCTCAGACTGTGCCCTCGTGTCCTCGACTGTTCTCGCAATGAAAACATCTTCTCAACATCTGCTCGGTCCAGGCGATTCAGCATTATGTCTGTTTCAGTTGGATCTCTCCTTATTCTTCCAAACTGAGTCGAGTGGAGAATAAGTATCCTCAAACTTTCCCCAAATGTTCAGCTTTAAATTCTGAGTGCCATTCTCATGAACCTCCTCTTAATTCGTTCCAGGGCTAGGACGTCCTTCCGGAGATATGGGACCCAAACTGCAGATAACACTCCAAACGTGTTCTGAATAAAGTCTTACGGCGCCTCAGAAATAAATCCCTCCTTTCATATGCAAGTTCTCGCAAAATAAATACCATCATTGTATTTGCAGTTATTAACTACTGACTCAATGTTCAAATTTACTTTGAGAGTCGTGGAATGGAACTCGCGGGTTTCTTTGCACTTCTTGATCAATATAAATTCAACCTGGCCTTTCTTTCCCCGTAACACGAGCACCTCACTTTCTCGAATTGTATTATACTCACTCCTTCATCCCCAGTTTGGTTGGAATAACGAGCTGGGACAGGAAACACTGCAGACTTACTGCAGAATGCTGTAGTCATGGCAAACCTGACAAACTGATCATTCTCATTATCTCCAGTCACCATTCTTTCATTTTATACCAACAATAAAGACATCATTGTCATTCTATTATTGTGCTGACATTGCGTTTACTTTGCAGTTGTCTATGGATTGTATATCGAAATCGAAAGGCTCATGATATTTTGAGGAAATGCATGTTTCCTTCCCTGAGAAAGAAGTAAGAGGCAGTTTTTGGGAGCAAGTCTGTCCGGTTCTGCACACTGCAGTCGAGGATTAGGAGTGCGTAGGCGGGGGGGGGGGGGGGGGGGGGGGGTGTCGGGTGTTCTCCTCCGCAGCTCCAACCCAAAGTGTGTCCAGCTTTTCGAGTTTACACAGAGCAGAAATCGGAAATGACGTATGTGGATCGAGAGTTGGAGAGTGAAAAAATGGGCGAGTTCCATATGCAGAGATAAAGATTTGCAAATAGAGGCAGGTATTGTGGTACACAGTGAAAGGCTCAATTCTTCATTCGACAAATTTGCTAACGATCAGAAAAGAAAAGACAAGAGCTAACCATTTATTCAAAGCCTTTCACCAGCTCAGGGCAACGGACGCAACATTAGACCGGGTATACTATTTTTTTTTTTATATTGACGGTTTTAAGCTTTACATAGATTTTGATAAATATGCTGCTTTGCAAGATAAAACTGATGATTTCTCCAGCATTATCATATCGAAAAAATAACAAAACGGTTTTGTCCATCTGAAACTTTAACGATGATTCTCTCACAGATATTGCTGGGCCTGCTGAGAATTTCTATCAATTCCTATTTTATTTTCAGATTTCCATGATTCACGGTTCTTTGTTTAATGTTAACCTTAGTAGTGTTTGCAACAATATCAATTACGTGCCAACTACAGAGAATATTTCCTGATTCTAAAAATCCATCAGAAATGCTTGTCACCATGATGAATGAACAGAACCGAACTCCTATTTCATGACCGGCATCAAGCCCGGGTGGCAGCGGTGAGAGTGTCGCATCTTGACCACGAGACTACCAGGGAGGCCAACACGTGCCGTGATATCTTTGTTCCTTGACACTGTGTTTGCCATTTACTTTGTAACCATTTTCGCTGCAGACCAGTTCCTCAATTTCTTCCAGTTATTACAGTGTGAAGAAATGCTATGTGGACGATCGTTCGGAGTGGTTCACAGCCATTTATCTATTCCATTGCACGTTTCCAGTATTTATTTGAGAGCCTAGTGTGCTCTGGTATTTCCAGGGCAAACGGGAAAGTATTCCTCTTGCGATCGTAAATGACTTAATAATGGGCCTGAGTTGACTTGGTCCCATTGCCTTATAATCCCCTTAAGTAACACGTCCTCATTTTAACTCACGCAGACGCTTGCCCGAGAGGGGTAGATGCCTCACGATTATATCCACTCCATGTCCTTCACGTCAAGTCTTTGGACTCCCACACAAGATTCTTTGACAAAAGACAACTTTAGGTGTAACGGAAGCCATTTCCCCAGACAATGACAACCGTTGTGGTTAGATGAGATATTAAACTGGCGGTGAGCTGGGATAGCGCATCCAACCTTCTCATGTGCACAAGAAATTTAAAAATCTCACTGACCCAAGGAGCCTGGCAAGACAGCACTCAGCGAACATGTGTCAGGAAATTTCCGTCAGGAAATTTATCAAATTCAAATATGGGAAAGTAGATCGCTCCATTCCAGGGAGGAGTCAAACTGACAATCTTCGTACCCAACGTTAGACACGTGACACATCACGACATTAGAATACCGCAAACACGTGCGTCATAGCTTGTTGGTTTGTAACGGGGAGATTGGCAGAAACAGGAATTACAAGGTGAACAACCAACAACTGTAATGGCTGCCATGAATAACGATCCCAGATCTAAAAAACGGTCCCTGTTAACTTTGTTTTCTCCATAGGTTCTGTCAGACCGCTGAGTTTCTTTATGTAAATCAGAATGAAGCTTGAGACAATTCAGCGTATATGCTGCTTCAGAAATTTAATAATTAGTGATGTGTAATGACACGGCAGTGAACCCTTCTGTTAATTAAACTGAACACCCAGATTACCTCATCTCGCCTCTTAATATGCTAAAATATGAGTGATACAAAACTCCAAAATTCCACGATTTAAAGAAAAGGGTATCGATTCATTTTAACAACTATTCACAAATCAACCCTCGCTTTCTCTTAACTGCTAAATATCTGCCTCTAACTCAATAAAATTGTCCAGTTCCAATGGAACACTTATTGAAATTATAGCAACTTAATCTTAAATCGATGCAGGGGCTGTGGTTGTCAGTATGTTCCTTTTTCTGGCTGAAGATCTCCATGCATCAACTTCGTCCTTTTACTGCAAATATGTTTCAAATTATAAAGGTACCTTGGATCGAGAGTGTTTCGTTGACAGTTACACTCTTGATATCAGTTACTCTGTCTGACTTTGAAGCTACATGCCTTTTTTATGCCTCCAGCACTGGATCGTCGAATTTCTGGATGTTGGCAAAAGCCATAAATTCAAGTTGGATTGGGTTTGCATTTCCTGGGGCATAGGAAAGACCGAATTGTTAAAAGGTAACAAACTCGGGTATCTATTTCACAGTCAAATCTGCCACATCTTCAATTTTCCCGAACACTATGAGACTGCAGGTTAGTCATGTGACAGATATTTGTAAGCTCTCAGTTCAGAACAACATTCACTCTCCCTTAACGGTGCACTATACGCCTTCAACTTCATAACAAGTGTCTTCACGATAAATTAGTAGAATTCTTGAATTCGTACTCCCTGATCGGGAATGGAACACTGACTGTGGATCTGAGTGCACCAAATCCTCACCAGTAAGCTATCAGGGAAAAAGACGGCTCTCTTCTGTCTTCTATCACTGATTCCGTTTTTAACTTTTCAGTTGCGATCATTTTGCCTCCAGATCAATTTCTCCCTGTCGGTGTGTTTATACAGCATGGAAAATGAGCCTTTGTGACATCGTCTCGATGAAGAATATCATGCAGTCCCAGTTTCCAGCGCTTGTGTGTTCTGACCTTTCAAATGCTCATGGCAATGAGGTTAAAACTTAATCGCCAATTGCAGAGGAGGGTAGTTCCAGACTATCAAACTGCGTTCTCATCCCGTGGTAAACTGCAGGTTTTGGGTCGGTGCATTTTGGAAATTGAAATTTGCACAAGAGCAGCGAGTACAACTATTTCAGCTCACTGTCCTTTCCATATCCCAATTGACCTCAAAACATTCTCATTATCTGGAGAAGTAGGTTGTGCTCCAGCTAAAGCTGCCTTTTGTCGGAGGACCTTGCCGACGTGAAGCACATGGAACTCTCAGGAGATATACCGAAATATTTCCCTCTGAGTCTGGTACACTTCTGGTTCAGAACTCGAGTTTCCTGATTATCAATAAAAAATGTCTGGACCTGAGAGAAATGGGCGTTGGTTCAGATGGGTTTTCAGTCTGTCAAAATGAACACAGCTGGAAGTCCTTTGAAATTTGTGATCTGACGAAATGCAACCCGCAGTCCCAATGGAATCATAACTCATCACTTCAACATAGAACATAGAACAGTAGTCTATCTGTAGTTGTGGCTGAGTGGTGAAGGCGATGGTCTTGATATCCATTGGGGCATTCCCACGCAGGTTCGAATCTTGTCAACTACAGAAGAGGGTGAAATTGGCGTGGGTGGCACAGTGGTTAGCACTGCTGTCTCACAGCGCCATAGACCCGGGTTCAATTCACGCCTCAGGCAGCTGACTGTGTGGAGTCATGCACATTCTCCCCATGTCTGGGTGGGTTTCCTCTGGGTGCTCCGGTTTCCTCCCACAGTCCAGAAATGTGCAGGTTAGGTGAATTGGCCATGCTAAATTGCCCGTAGTATTAGGTGCAGGGGTAAATGTAGGGGAGGGGGCCTGGGTGTGGGCTTCTTGCGCTGAAGGGACTGTTTCCACACTGTAACTAATCTAAACTCTACAGCACAGAACAGGCCCTTCGGCCCACGCCCCCACCACTCTCTGGAAAAAGAACCTACCCCTGACATCCTCCCTATAACTTCAACTCTTCATCTTAAATTTATGTCCCCTTGTAACACTCTGTTGTACCCGGGGAAAAAGTCTCTGACTGTCCACTCTATCTACTCCCCTGATCATCTTATAAACCTCTATCAAGTCACCCCTCATCCTTCGCCGGTCCAATGAGAAAAGGCCTAGCATTCTCAACCTATCCTCGCACGACCTATTCTCCATTCCAGGCAACATACTGGTAAATCTCCTCTACACCCTCTCCAAAGCTTCCACATCTTTGCTAAAATGAGGCGACCAGAACCGCACACAATTCTCCAAATGTGGCCTTACCAAGGTCCTGTACAGCTGCAACATCACCTCACGACTCTTGAATTCAATCCCTCTGGTAATGAACGCTAATACACCATAGGCCTTTTTACAAGTTCTATCCACCTGAGTGGCAACTGTCAAACAACTATGAGCATAGACCCCAAGATCCCTCTGTTCCTCCACCTTACTAAGAACCCTACCGTTATTCCTGTATTCTGCATTCTAATTTGTCCTTCCAAAATGGACAACCTCACACTTGACAGGGTTGAACTCCATCTGCCACTCCTCAGCCCAGCTCTGCATCATATCTAAATCCCTTTGCAGCCGACAACAGCCCTCCTCACTATCCACAATTCCACCAATCTTCGTATCGTCTGCAAATTTACTGACCCATCCTTCGACTCCCTCTTCCAAGTCATTCATCAAAATTACAAACAGTAGAGGACAGGAACTGATCCCTGCGCAACTCCACTTGTAACTGGGCTCCAGGCTGAATACTTGCCAACGACCACCACTCTCTGATGTCGACCGGTTAGCCAGTTCTCTACCAACTGGCCAAATTTCACACTATCCCATGCCTCCTGACATTCCGCATAAGCCTACCATGGGGAACCTTATCAAATGCCTTACGAAAATCCATGTACACTACATCCACTGCTCTACCCTCATCCAAATGCTTGGTCACCTTCTCAAAGAATTCAATAAGTCTTGTAAGGAAAGACCTACCCCTCACAAATCCGTGCTGGCTGTCCGTTATCAAGCAGTCTCTTTCCAGATACTCATAAATCCTATCCCTCAGTACCATTTCCATTACTTTGCCTACAACCGAAGTAAGACTAACTGGCCTGTAATTCCCGGGGTTATCCCTGTTTCCTTTTTTTGAACAGGGGCACAACATTCGCCACTCTCCAGTCCCTTGGTACCACCCCCGTTGACAGTGAAGATGAAAAGATTATTGCCAACGGCTCTGCAATTTCCTCTCTTGCTTCCCACATAATCCTATTTTCAAGGTACTTTCTCTCTACAACTGACGCATCCATCAGCAGCAGTCGATGTCAAGCAATGTCAAGCTCTCATAATTATTTACGTATTTAACTGATACTTTATAGCATTGTTTGCAAACTGAATATTTCCACGTAAGAATACAAATGAAGGCACAGAAGGAAGATCTATAACGAATTTCTCCTTGTTGTGTTAAAGAATATCACAAAAGATACATATTCGCTGTGAAAGTTCAGATAGAGCAGGAACAATAGTTCGATTTTTCATTCTTCGTCATTTCTCGGAGGTGTGTTTTGGTTATTATGACAGAAGTTATCGCTCATTCCTAATTAGCCAGAAGTCAACTCGGATAAATGCTGCGGATTTTCAGTTAATAATGACATTGGGCAACATGATCATATAAAATACTCGAACACCTGATGAGGAGCCAAATACTACTGTAAACGGATACCTATGAACGTGCATTAATTGGGAATATCGCAATGATGAGAAGAAACAAAAAATAGTGATAGGGGCACGTATCAGCATTAAACATAAGCGATTCTAAGACATGGATTCATGCAGGCATGGTCTGTCGCAATTGTGGCATTTGCAACATTAAATTTTCTTAGACGTTCTTTGAGGTGATTCCTCTTTCTGATGGGAAAGAGAGTTGGGCACACATGGGTGAGTTAACACGCTGGTTCAATGAAATATTCTGAATGCACGTGTTGTCAGTTATTTGCCCCTGTGGACTTGCTTACTCTAAATAAATGAGGGATGATTTGTTTGCGTCTTAGAGATAACTTGTGAAGTTTCGGGAGTACTTCCACTTTTTGAAAGACAATGCACGTTGCAGCGAACGGCCCATTCTTTGCCATTTGCTACACCATTCTCGCACTTATTGGTGTCCCTGGTAAATAACGTAAACTACAAAATTTTGTTTTTTTTTTAGCTACGAATGTGTTGCGACGTTTATTCGTGATCAAGCTCATGTTCTTATATGTATTGAAAAATTTTCAATTGTCTGTTAATGTGAGCACGTGGTAATTTATATGGTTGCATTATATGATATGATAGAGTTTCAGGTTGAATTAGAAATTAGAAATTACAGGGGTTCTATTAATATTAATCCACTATTTTCAGAGCATTGCGTTTTCGTTTTTAGTGTTGCACAAAAGAATCCCGTCGTAATGCAGAAACACGGATTACGACGGGGTTGTGCGATTATTATATTCCAATAATTCCACTTGATAGTTGGGAGATCAAATATAATTTAGTTTATTGGCATAGCAATCTACATTTTGATTACTGGACCGATGCAAATATTGCAGTCTAGTACGTTCACAATGGCGATTTTTAATGAGATTTGGGGACTTCCTTTATTCATTCATGGCACGTGGTCGTTGCAATACTTGATGTTCAACCATCTTCACAGACATCTTAGTGCACAGATAAGAGTACAAAGAGCCAGAAGAAATGTACGCATTATTTCCCTCCCACAACCACATATATACCCATACATATAAAAAGAAACGATCGAATGTAACAACATAATAAGTCAGATGACGTAAACAACCAATTAGAAATGTCATCAGCATGATCATTTCCCACAGTTTGTTTTTCTGAATTGACTGTGACTCACGAATGAAACGGAAAAGAATGAACACGTAAACCTATTTGGAGTTATGATTTGGTCGTTCCTCTTGTCAGAGGTATACATATTGAATTGTGTTCTCATTAAGATTCAATAAATCGCCTCTTGCCTTGAAGAACTGAAGCTGTGCACTTACATGTACCCCACTGGGAAATATATTTTTATAATTTTATGTGGTTTGTTCAACTTAGACCAGGTAATGTTTCCTGTACTTTTGCTCTCCTGTGTGGATTTAGGAACTGCTTATATTATAACAAGAATTCGTTTTTGCACGCAGAACTATGAAAACTGTATTATGCTGTCAGACCACAACGATCCCCTTTAGGAACTATTCATTCTGTGAGGATTATCTTCGCACAATCTCAATCTCTGGGCACATTCCCACCTATCGTTTACTCCTGCACCCCACCCCCACACTTCCTCTAACATATATATCTTTCCTAACTGCAAACAACTTTGAAGATGGATACTGCACCTGAAGGACAAAGAACAAAGAAACTTACAGCACCGGAACAGGCTCTTCGAAATTGCAAGCCTGTGGGGATCCAGACCCTCTATCTAAACCTGCCGCCTATTTTGTATGGCTCTATTCCCTTTGCTCCCAGACCATTCATTTGTATGTCCAGGTACATCTCACCGACCTCCTTTATTCTTGTCCTACCACCTCCGCTGGCAACGCATTCCAGGCATCCACCACCCTCTCTGTGAATAACCTACCCCTTACATATCCCCTAAACTCTTCCCATCTCACTGTGAACTCGAAACCCCTAGAACTCCCCGAATGTTAAGTCTGGTTCTTTTTCCATAGAAGGTACATGAGATGCAGAACCTTTCCAGTAACACACTTCAAGATTACTTAATGAAAAGTGTGATGAAGCACAGGTGGATTGGTTGGGCCGGGAGAAATTGAAATAAACAAGTCTACAATCTCTCTTGCTTTTGTTGGTGAGCATTATTAAACAATGGGTCAAACTCACAGTCTAGGAATGGAAGGGCAAATAATAACAAAATCAGAGAGTTTTGCAGGACAGAAGGGCACCATGTGATCATCTGCACCCACTCCAGAAAGAGCTCCACAGGTAGTACCACTGTCCAGCGCTGGCTCGGTCGTCCCCTATCTTCAACCCTTTAAAACATATATTCAACTCTCTTTTGAAACATTCTATGTATCCTGGCTTCAACACTCTCCCAACCAATGCATTACAACTCAGACAATCTCTCTGTGTAATGACATTTCTCTGAAACAATAGGCAATAGGTGCAGGAGTCGTCCATTCTGCCCTTCGAGCCTGCACCACCATTCAATATGATCATGGCGGATCATCCTTAATCAGTATCCTGTTCCTGCCTTATCTCCTTAACCCTTGATTCCACAATCCTTGAGAGCTCTATCCAACTCTTTCTTAATTGAATCCAGAGACTGGGCCATCACTGCACTCTGGGGAAGAGCATTCCACACACCCACCATTCTCTGTGTGAAGAAGTTTCTCCTCAGCTCTGTCCTAAATGGTCTACACCGTATTTTTAAGCTGTGTCCTCTTGTTCGGAACTCACCCATCAGCGGAAATATGTTTCCTGCCTCCAGAGTGTCCAATCCTTTAATAATCTTATATGTCTCAATCATATCCCCTCTCGGTCTTCTAAACTCAAGGTATACAAGCCCAGTCGCTCCAGTCTTTCAGTGTAAGGTAATCACGCCATTCCAGGAATTGATCTCGTGAACCTACGCTGTACTCCCTCAACAGCCAGAATGTCTTTCCTCAAATTTGGAGACCAGAACTGCACTAAGTACTCCAGGTGTGGTCTCACCAGGGCCCTGTACAGCTGCAGAAGAACCTCTTTGCTTCTATACTCAATCCCTCTTGTTATGAAGGCCAGCATGCTATTAGCCTTCTTCACTACCTGCTGTACCTGCATGCTTACCTTCATTGACTGGTGTACAAGAACACCCAGATCTCTGTGTACTGCCCCTTTACTTAAATTGATTCCATTTCGGTAGTAATCTGCCTTCTTGTTCTTGCCACCAAAGTGGACAACCGTACATTTATCAAACATTAAACTGCATCTGCCATGCATCTGACCACTCACCTAACTTGCCGAGGTCACCCTGTAATCTCCTAACATCCTCATCACATTTCACCCTGACACTGAGCTGAGTAACATCAGCAAATTTGCTCAAGTTATTACTAATACCATCTTCTATATCATTATCATATATTGTAAAAAGCTGCGGTCCGAGTACTGATCCTTGATGTACCCCACTGGCCACTGCCTGTCATTCCAAAAAGGAGCCGTTTATCACTACTCTTTGTTTCCTATCAGCCAACTTTCCATCCAAGTTAGTACTTTGCCCCCAATACCATGCGCCCTAATTTTGCTCACTAACCTCTTATGTGGGACTTTATCAAAAGCTTTCTGAAAGTCCAGGTACACCTCATCTACTGGAACTCCCTCGTCCATCTTCAGAGTTACATCCACAAAAAATTCCAGAAGATTCGTCAAGCATGATTTTCCCTTCAGAAATCCATGCTGACTCTGACCTATCCTGTTACTACTATCCAGATGAGTCGTAATTTCATCTTTTATAATAGACTCCAGCATCTTTCCCACCACTGAGGTCAGACTAACTGGTCTATAATTTCCTACCTTCTCCCTCCCACCGTTTTTATAAAGTGGTATAACATGAGCCACCCTCCAATCTGCAGGAACTGATACCGAATCTATCGAACTGTGGAAAATAATCACCAACGCATCCACGATTTCTCGAGCCACCTCCTTCAGTACCCTGGGATGTAGCCCATCAGGCCCCGGGGACCTATCAACCTTCAGTCCTAACAGTCTCTCCAACACCAATTCCTGGCAAATATAAATTCCCTTAAGTTCAGGTCCTTCAGCTACTGTTACCTCAGGGAGATTGCTTGTGTGTTCCCCAGTGAACACAGATCTGAAGTACCAATTCAATTCTTCTGCCATTTCTGTTTACCCTTAATATATTCCCCTGTTTCTGTCTTGAAGGGCCCAATTTTAGTCTTAACCATTTTTTGCCTTTCACATACCTAAAATAACTTTTACTATGCTCCTTTATATTATTGTTGAAACTTTATTGCTGGAACAGCACAGCAGGTCAGGCAGCATCCAGGGAACAGGAGATTCGACGTTTCGGGCACAGGCCCTTCTTCAGGAATCAGCAGAGAGTGTTCAGCAGGAGAAGATAAAAGGTAGGGAGGAGGGACTGGGAGGAGGGACTTGGAGGAGGGCCGTTGGAAATGTGATAGGTGGAAAGAGGTCAAGGTGAGGGTGATAGGTCGGAGTAGGATGGAGGCGGAGAGGTCAAGAAGAAGACTGCAGGTCAGGAATGCGGTGCCGGGCTGGAGGGATTCGGCTGAGACAAGGTGGGGGGAGGGGGGATGAAGAAACTGGTGAAGTCCAAGTTCATCCCCTGTGGTTGGAGGGTTCCCAGTCGGAAGATAAAACGGTCCTCCTCCGACCGTCGCGTTGTTGTGGTTTGGCGGTGGATGAGTCCAATAACCTGCATATCCTCGGTGGAGTGGGAGGGGGAGTTGAAATGCTGTGCTACAGGGTGGTTGGGTTGGTTCGTCCGGGTGGCCCAGAGGTGCTCTCTGAATCGCTCTGCAAGTAGGCGGCCTGTCTCCCCAATATAGAGGAGGCCACACCGGCTGCAGCGGATGCAGTAGATGATGTGGGTGGAGGTGCAGGTGAATCTGTGGCGGATATGGAAGTTTCCTTTGGGGCATTGGAGAGAAGTGAGGGGGGAGGTGAGGGCGCAAGTGTTGCACCTCCTGCGGTTGCAAGGGAAGGTGCCGGGAGTGGAGGTTGGGTCGGTGGGGGGTGTGGATCTGACAAGGGAGTCGCGGAGGGAGTGGTCTCTACGGAAAGCTGATAGGGGAGGGGAGGGAAATATATCCTTGGTGCTGGGGTCTGTTTGGAGGTGGCGGAAGTGACGGCGGATGATGCGCTGTACATGGAGATTGGTGGGGTGGTAGGTGAGGACCAGTGGGGTTCTGTCCTGGTGGCGGTTGGAGGGGCGGGGCTCAAGGGCGGAGGAGCAGGAAGTGGAGGAGATGCGGTGGAGGGCACCGTCGACCCAGTCGGGGGGGAAATTGCGGTCCTTGAAGAAGGAGGCCATCTGTGCTGTACGTATTTTGAACTGGTCCTCCTGGGAGCAGATGCGGTGGAGACGAAGGAATTTGGAGAATGGGATGGCGTTTTTACAGGGGGCAGGATGGGAGGAGGTGTAGTCCAGGTACACCTCCTCCGCATCTCCTCCACTTCCCGCTCCTCCGCCCTTGAGCCCCGCCCCTCCAACCGCCACCAGGACAGAACCCCACTGGTCCTCACCTACCACCCCACCAATCTCCATGTACAGCGCATCATCCGCCGTCACTTCCGCCACCTCCAAACAGACCCCAGCACCAAGGATATATTTCCCTCCCCTCCCCTATCAGCTTTCCGTAGAGACCACTCCCTCCGCGACTCCCTTGTCAGATCCACACCCCCCACCGACCCAACCTCCACTCCCGGCAGCTTCCCTTGCAACCGCAGGAGGTGCAACACTTGCGCCCATACCTCCCCCCTCACTTCTCTCCAAGGCCCCAAAGGAAACTTCCATATCCGCCACAGATTCACCTGCACCTCCACCCACATCATCTACTGCATCCGCTGCAGCCGGTGTGGCCTCCTCTATATTGGGGAGACAGGCCGCCTACTTGCAGAGCGATTCAGAGAGCACCTCTGGGCCACCCGGACGAACCAACCCAACCACCCTGTAGCACAGCATTTCAACTCCCCCTCCCACTCCATCGAGGATATGCAGGTCATTGGACTCATCCACCGCCAAACCACAACAACGCGACGGTCGGAGGAGGACCGTCTTATCTTCCGACTGGGAACCCTCCAACCACAGGGGATGAACTTGGACTTCACCAGTTTCTTCATCCCCCCTCCCCCCACCTTGTCTCAGCCGAATCCCTCCAGCCCGGCACCGCCTTCCTGACCTGCAGTCTTCTTCTTGACCTCTCCGCCTCCATCCTACTCCGACCTATCACCCTCACCTTGACCTCTTTCCACCTATCACATTTCCAACGCCCCTCCTCCAAGTCCCTCTTCCCTACCTTTTATCTTCTCCTGCTGAACACTCTCTGCTCATTCCTGAAGAAGGGCCTGTGCCCGAAACGTCGAATCTCCTGTTCCCTGGATGCTGCCTGACCTGCTGTGCTGTTCCAGCAATAACGTTTCAACTTTGATCTCCAGCATCTGCAGACTTCACTTTCTCCTCCTTTATATTATTGGCCAGTTTACCTTCGTACCTCATTTTTTCTCTGCTATTTCCTTCTTCGTAATCCTCTTTCGTTCTTTAAAAGCTTCTCAGTCCTTCGTTTTCCCACTTATCTTTGTTATGTTATACTTTTTCTCTTTTGACTTTATATGTTTCTTAACTTCCCTCGTCAGCCAAGGCCACCCATGCCTCCTCCTAGGATCTTTCTTCCTTTTTGAAATGAACTGATCCTGCAACTTCTGTATAATACACAGAAATACCCGCCATTGTTTCTCCACTGTCACCCCTGCTAAGATATTGCACCATTGAACTTTGGCCAGCTCCTCTTCACCTCATTCCTCGTCGTCTCACTAAGAATATTGAAGTTACGACTACACGTCTCTGACATATTAATTAATCGAAATAAAATATGCTTTTTACACGATTAAAATCATACAGAATTTTAATCACGTCATTGGGATCACCTCCTTATCTTCTCAGCTTCTAGAAAAACAAGACCAGTGTCTCTCATTTTTCCTTGTATCGAAACGCTTTTTTCTGGTACGATTGTACGAAATCTCCTTTACACTTCTTTCCAGGGCCTAAATTGGCGCCATAATTGAAAAAGATACTCTACACGTGGACTCACCAATGATTTGTAGCGACGTGGCATCATTATTTACTTGTTGTTTTCCTCCAGATCCCTGTTTAAAACCTCTAACATCCTACAAATCATCTGAAATAATGTTTCAAATTATCTGTTCACCTTCAGAGAATTATGTGGAATAAACCCTCATTCTGTCCTTTCCTGTGCCCATCTCAAAAGTGTGCTTTTGAGCCCGAATTTGTCTTTATATGTTTCTGACACCAAACTGTAGTACCTCACAGATTTCTGCATTAAATGTCATCTGACAGGTAACTGATCATTTGAACAAATTTTCAAAGTCCGTCTTAAGTCTCTCAGCATCGTCCTCACAATTCACAACTCTCACTGGCGTCGTATCATCTTTAACTGTAGATCAATAAGCAACTCCAAATCAGAGAAAAGCAAGATCCCAACAGTTTGCATGGGAACACCATTTTCAACTCATGTTCAATGTGAGAAATGACCAGCTGTAACTATCTGTTTCATTTCCTTTCGCCAACATCGATTGCATGCTGCCAGAGACACACCAATCCTCAGCATTCCTCCTTTGTTAATTAACCTGCGATGAGGAACCGTATCAAAACATTTAGGAAATTCCAAATGTACAGCATCCAAAGCGTTATCGTGATCTGCTACTTGCATCACCTCGTCAATGAAGTGAACCAAACTTTTCTGATATGAACTGCTTTTCGCAATGCTATGCTTGTCTGTCTGGAATTACTTCAGTTTTCTCTACCTGTATATATACCTTATTCCGTGTTAGGTCTGCGATCAGTTTTCTAATCCCGATGTCAAGCTGACTGGTTTGTCGTTTCGTCAGTTATTCTTTATCCCTTTCTAATGAACACAATCGAGGGAGGCAGAGCTTAAGCATTAACACGATGCATCGTGGGAAGCCTCACCGTCCTAACAGTGGCTCGGTAAGACTCTGAAATACAGCAGCAAGTTAAAGGGTTACATGGGATATAAGATCCTTGCTGAGCTACAGGCTGACCATTGAATAAAAAGTGCCAGTATGGTTCGTGGAGGTCTCAAATCAGGACCCAGCTCTCGGAGTCAGCTCCAGTTGATGCTACGTATTCCAGAAGTGGACAGGAGTGAAAGTTACCAACTAAAAGTTTGTTTACAGAGATCAATAACAGATGTTCTTGATTAGAGGAACATTGTAAACTAATTGGCGGGACTTTGCACGCTTGACCAACTAAGCTACATGCTCGAGTAATACATCACAATGGGAAAACATTCAGCAGGAGGACGGAGGGGCCTTGAACTGAGACGCTACACTTAGGCATTACCTTCTAGTGAAAGATGAACTAATTTATGTACAGGAGGCTGTGAGACAGCTTATTAAAGCTGCATGCCAAGGAGTAATGCTCTGCTGGGTGAGTGGCATTTCAGCGAAATGGTTGTTAACCGGGAGGGAAGCCTTTAACAGCAATATGATTTCCACAAACTCTCCTTTTTTATCATAATCAGTTGAGCAGGGTCAGGAGCTTCTGTAAAAGAGGAATGTAAGCACAGCCAGGAGATTGTATGGACAGGGAAGCTCAGAATCGGACAGATAGTCCTCAGAATAAGAGGCCTCAGCGCTGTTAGGTCTGGATTCTGGGGCTCAGTGCCCGAACTAGCCAGGCTGATGCTGATCAGCTGAAATTATAATGGGACAGGGTGTAGCAGCAGTGAAACAAAGCATCCACAACCCTGCTTAATGAAACTATCAAGGACCGCGAGAAGTGAAAAGAAAACAAGGACAATAAATCCTTACAGTCGGGCGCTGCTGCAGGACCCGAGCGATGAGCCCACCCAACTCCACATGTCCCATCGGGAGCTGGGCTCCCTTTGAGGCGGTGTTCTCTTATAACGACATTTGTGCGTCCACCGAAATATTGCTTTGACTTTGACTACTGTGTGGCTTGCTCTCAGAACCAGATACCGGCCTTGACCCTCGGCTCCAATTTTCTCTGATCGCAAGACTGAGTGTACCTGTGAATATAAACTTTGAAGAGTTTTGGTTAACTTGTGCAGATATTTCACACTTGTCCTCTACTATTGTGGAAGCAGTATCAGACGTTGGAAGGGTTCCCACTCATCTTCTAAATGCATTTGCTATTATTAGGCAATATTTGCAACAACTTACTCGAGGTAATTCTATGAAATTAATTTGCGAAGAATTGAAATGGCCGACCACGCAAGCGAGTGGTTCGAGAACCCCCTCTTGCCAAACTACGCTCATAATCAACTAAAATAGGCAGGATGTTTCCACAAGGCTCCGTAATGGTGGGCCACACCAGAAGCTCAACGAGAGTCAGTGAGTGGTTTTGCAAGTTTTCCTTATGCGAGGATGCAAGCAAGTTGGTCGTTGCACTAGCTCCAAGGCAGCCACACTGGCACTTCGCTCCTCAGTGGCCACATTTCCATAGTTAAAGTAAGGGCCTGCCATTTGTCCTGTGGTTTTAGCTGGCTTGTTCCCAGTCCCAATGGTGTAGTACCGGGTCCTGCTGTCACGTTTTCCAGGTTCCTCTCTGGAATCAATTCTGAACAGTCGTTGCTGGGCGGACATCTGAGGTTGATTCTGCCCCCCACGTGCATGTAATCTCAATCAACCTCTTCATTGTTAGCACTTGGCGTGCATGGATCGCGAGGTTGTTGGGCATATTTTGTTTTGCCAGTTGATTTGTATCGTGACATGTTCTTGTTCTGGCCATCGCAATAGACGACATTGTTCACCCCATTTGCGAACAGAAATTATTAGACGATTTAGAAATTGACAGTACTGAATTCATGATCTGTGGGAAACAACATTCACGGACCTCGAGCCCCAGGCAGCAAAACATAAACATTCAGTGACCAACAAGCAAATGTGATTTCAACACAAACCACAAAATGTAACCCTTTCTGCAAGCTTCAGTGACTCAGCGCTGAGGTGGGATCTTTTGCTTTCTGACAACTTTCATCCTTTTCCAGTTTTTTTTCGCATCTGGAGTTTCCTTGCTTGTTTGGGGAATGAAACATTCACATTTCAGAACAGTCAAAATTAGAGAGTTTCAATTCTAACAACACTTTCACGCCAAATTGACTGTGCTTCTGTTTTAATCCAAGGCCCAAGGGAAATGTAATGGAGTCTTTCGTGGTCATCAAATGTGTCGCCGAGACTTAATTCATCAATGTTTGGAAATCCTGAGACATGCAACTATAAGTACAGCAGATTTGTACTTGCCAATTAAAAAATATGTTGATCACTAGCGCGGATCAAGTCGTCTTGCATCTCTCCGGACTTCAGAGCGGATGCAAAGCTTGTGAATTTGGATTCATCTCTCATAATCCTCGGACAAGCAAGTATTTTTTATTATCAATCACCGCAAATCATAAGATGCTTGCACCATCATGGCCTTTCCGGAAATTTAGACCCAGTTGAGTACTTACACGAAGAGTTTGTGGACAAGTATAGTGAGCTGCAACAGTATTTTGACCAGCTTTCTGTTCCTGGCCATCCCTCCTGCTCGTTTGGCAAGCGATAACAGCGGCAATCCGGTCTGGGACGGTAGTTGTTTGGAATATAGGGGATTCGGGTGCTGGTATGGTGGGAGGGTTTACGAAAGAGTTCCCTGGACGCTGATCTCGATAATCTTTATCGGGGGTTGATGGCTCTTTGCCACTTCCTTAAACTCAACAACCGCATTTCTGACCTTAAATGTTGCACCTTGTCTGTTTACAATGTCAAAACATAGTCTCCTCTGAGCAGGCAAAAGCACGGGTCCCGTCTTCACGAGATTGTCTCGAAACCCAGGGCTGCGCTTTGATCTTGCTTGGTGAGTGATTCGTTCGCTTCGTCAACTCGGCGGTCCCATTCCTGAAGAAGGGCTAATGCCCGAAACGTCGATTCTCCTGTTCCCGAGATGCTGCCTGACCTGCTGCGCTTCTCCAGCAACACATTTCCATCTCTGATCTCCAGCATCTGCAGACCTCATTTTCTCTGCAGAGCAGTCACCTGCAGGCAAACAAAGAAGTCTCAAGCAAAGCCAAACAACAACAACAAAAAAATAAAACTCTGGAGCCGGGTCCAATTCATCAAGGTTTCACCAAGCCTGGCAATCCGCAACGTTTTCAATCCTAGACATTTAGATCTGTTAATCTTCCATCGCACCACAAGTAATAAACCTTCAGGCTTAGATCAGGTGCTTGCCAATTTATGCATTAAGAGACACTATCTGCCTATTATTTTGCCTTGCCTCAGGGGAACAACCGGCAGGGGTAAGTCAGGATTAAATCCTTAACTACATGTACTACTTTAATGTGATCATTTCATCATTTCGACTTCCCTTAGGGGATCAGTCTGCAGGGTCATGTCAGGATCATGCCCTTAATCAATTTTAGCGATTTGATTAGCTCTACACAATACTCACACTTTCTCATACACCAATTCAAGTTATTGAAGACTCTAACATAGGTTCGCATAAGGTCATCTATTGAAGGTGAAAATGCCAGTTGTTCAACGAAACCTTGAGAGGCAGAACTCGAGCATTAAGGATTTTATTCCAATCTGAATAATAGGTAGAACGTCTGTCCTAACCGTGGATTGGTAGGAATCCGAGGCACAGCAGAAATTTACAGATCTATGTAGGAACCAAAAACCAAGCTGAGACACAGGCTGACCATTACTTACGAAGTGTCAGAATGGTCTCAGGAGCAACTGAAACAGGGTTTAGCTATCGGCATGAGCCCTAATTGGTGCTACGTATTACAAATGTGGACCGGAATGAAAGTTATCATGCAAAATGCTTTTTACAAAGATCCGTTCCACATATCAAACAAATGTCCTTTATTAGAGGAACCACACACATTGGCAATACACCATAAACTAATGTATGAAGCTAAACTTGCTCGAACAACGAAGCTACTGGCTCTCTCAATACATTACAGTGGGGAAACATTGAGCAGGCAAATCGAGGCGCCGTGAACAGGGAAGCTGCACATTTGCATTATCTCCTAGTGAGAGTGGAACTAATCCATGTCCGGGGTCATGCAACCCAGACTCTCACAGCTACTTGCAAAGTACGAAAGTTCTGCTTGGTGAGGGGCACTTCAGCAAAATAGTTCCCCCACTGAGACGATAACCATAACCAAAAAAATGGCTTCACACTCTGGTTTCTTCATTCCCCGAGTCTACCTCTCTTATGTTCTGATGTCTTAATTCCTTATTCATTTATGTTTTTATTATGATGTTGCAATTTTGTTATTCACGTATTTCCTTTTACGCTTACCCTCTTATGATCATATTCTCTGATGCTCCTGTTTTCTTATTCTGTGACTTTTATTCTCCTCAGTTATCACACTCTTCTATTCTTTTGTCTGACGTTATTATCTCCTACCCTTTTCTGTTCTCATTTCGTTATGTTGTTATTCTGTCATTCATACCGTTACTGAGTTCCTTGTGTTATTATTCTATTATGTTGATGTTCTGTTAGGTACTTCTCTTAAGTTCTTATGGACATATATTCTTATTATTTTCTTCACCTTCGATCTTTTGATTCAATTCTCCTCTCTTCTTATTCAGTCTGCTGTTCATTTCTTATGTACTTGTCTTATTGTGCTCTTTTGTTGTTATGTTCTTATTCAGTTGTATCGTTATTTTTTCGTACTTTTATGTTATTATTACCTTACGCTCTTGTTTTCCTATCCTCTTATGTACATTTTTTTTTACTGTGCTCATTATCATGTTCTATTATTCTCTGCTGTTCGTATTTTCTTATTCAGCTCTGTACTTACTCTCTTCTGTTATACTCTATTGTAATCGCATGCTATTATTCCAAATACTTTTATTCTTTTATTTTCTCATTCTCTTATGTTCTTACTCCCTTATGTTCTTCTAGGCCTGTAATCTTATTCATGTATGTTGTGGCTCATGTACTTTATTCGCTGACTCATGTGTTATTTTATTAGATTCGTACTGTCTTATGGTCTTACGATCTTTTTCTCTCATGTTCTGATAATTTTATTCGCATATTCTCTTCTGCTATTTTCCATTATGTCCTTTTTGCCTTATATACCATCCTCTTTTTTCTTGTTTGTTAATTTTATTCTATTATTCAATGATGATCCTCTTCTCTTATATTCAGAATCTTCTTTTCATGTGTGTTTGTATTCAATCGCTAATGCCTGTTCCTCATCTCTTATGTTCTTATTCTCGTGTATTCATATTCCATGATATTCGTGTTCTCTTGTGTTCGTAATCTCTAATGTTCTCACATTCACACGTATATTTTGTTGAGGGGAATTTATATTTGTAGAGTTACATTGCACTTTGCTCAAAAACTGCATGCATTCATGTAGAACTCTGAGCTCAAAAACTGAATGAATTTATGTAAAACTCTGTTATCTCACTTTTTAGATTAGAATCAATCTAAACATCAGGTCATAGACAGAGAACATAGGGGGCTAACACCTTCAACATATTGTCTAGCTATCACCATTGTTAACAGCTAACCCGAGAAGGCAACTTAGAAATAAAGGTTTTATGATTTACACATTAAAGAAGTGAAACTATCACTGTATTCTAACAGATGAAAGGCTTAACAGACAATCAATTGTTCAATGTATAATTTCAGTTACATCACACTATAACTTTTTGCTATTAATTCTGTGTTACAATCGAGCCCTCCACTATCACGGAGCGTCGCTCCGAAAGCTAGTGTGCTTCCAATTAAACCTGTTGGACTATAACCTGGTGTTGTGTGATTTTTAACTTTGTACACCCCAGTCCAACACCGGCATCTCCAAATCATGTCTAATTTTCTCATTCGTTTTCAATCTTCTTTTCCTATTCTCTTCTGTTTTGATTCTGTGCTGTTCTTATTTTCTTCAAAAGCGTATTTTCTTATTCTCTTATTTTCTTCTGTTATTATACCTCTTTGTTCTCATGTTATTGTCTTACTTTTCGCTTATTCCTTTATAGTCTTACTCTGTTAATCTCTTCTTTACTCTTTCTTTAAATCTCTTATGCTAATCTGTTTTTATTATCTTATCTTCTTATTTTCATACGTTCTAGTTTTCTAATGATGTTATTCATTCCGTTCTTTTTCTCTTTTGCTCATACATTCTTATTCTCATATTTCCTTATGGTTTAATTTGTTATCATGTTCTCAATCCTGTATGCCGTTATTCACTTTGTTTGGTCTTATTTTCTTATTCTCTTGTGTTCTCTTGCTCTTATTCTCTTCTGGTCTTAATTTCATACTCTCATGTTCTCTTGTTCCCTTATGTTCGTGTTCTTTTTTTATTATTATTATTATTCTCTTGTGTCCTTACCCGCTTAATCTGTGATGTTTGTATTCTCCTAAATTCTTACCTCTGAAGGTCTTCAGTTATTCTTGTTTTATCATTCCCTAAATCTCTTACATTCATATTTTGTTATATTCGTAATCTCGTATCTTCTAAGTCTCTTATTCTGTTATTCCCCTTTGTTTCTATTTTCTCGAGTTCATAATCTCCCATTCATTACTGTTCTTATTTGGTGTTGTCATTCTCATTTGTACTTTTTTCTCTTATTCCATTGTATTTTCCCAAGTGTTCTATTTAGTTGATCTCTTCTGGTCTTATTCAATTATGCTCTTATTCTGTCAGTCATGCCGGTTCCTAATCTATTATGAGGTTATTCTCTAATGTTCATATTCTCTTATGTTCTGATTCCCTTGAATTCTTAATCACTTATCTTAATATTCTCTTATGCCTTTTCTTTCTGATGACCCGATTCCCTCATTTTCTTAGTCTGTTTTTTTCGTTAGGTCACATTCACTTATGTTCTTATTCATAATATTCTGATTCTCGTATAATCTTATTATCTTATGTCCATTTTTGTCTCAGGTCGTAACCATTTATGTATTTATTGTCTTATGTTCTTGTTCTATTTTTTCTTATGTTCTTCACCTCTCATGGTGTTGTTCTCCATCGTTCGTATGTGCTGATTCTCCTGTGTTCTTACTCGGTTCTGTTCTTTTACTCTTATGTTTTCCTTCTCTTATCGATCACTGATGTCATGATGGTCTTAATATCTTCTGTCCGTAAACAGTTATGGTATAATTTTGTTATGCTCCTATTCTCGTATTGAATGTTCGTATTTTATTATTTTCTTATATTCTTACAATTTTATTTTCTGATACTCTGATTCATCTGCCTTCACATTCTCTGATATTGGTTATCTTTGACGTACTCATTTGTTTATTCTAATTTGTTGTTATTTTATGTTCTTATTCTCTTAAATGGTCATTCTTTCCTGGTCTTATTTTCTTATGTTCGCAATCTCCTTTTCATTTCCATTATTTTATTTTCTTAGTTTCTTATGATCTAATTTTCTTATACGGTTGTGTTGTTGTTCTCTTACGTTCTTGTTCTCTTATTCTCTTCTCGTTTAATTCATGGTTTATTAGTCTCACAGATTCGTAGTAATAGACCAAGAGTGAGCCTATCAGTCCGTCAAGCCTGCTCCGCCATTCGTTAAGATCATGGCTGATTTATCCATCGTCTGTGCTTCTCGTACCCATAATTGCCCGACAATGAATATTTTTAGTGAAGGTGCCTCTGCCACCTCATGGAAGCAGACGATTCCTTCGGTTCATAGCTCTCTGAGGAATGCGGTTCTTCCTCATCTCTGTCCTAAAACTGATTACGCTAATCTTGAGGACATGTCACTTAGTCAGAGTCTCATCCATCGACGGAAATAACTTGACTTCCTCTACGTTATCTATGTATTTCATATTTTTATGTGAAATCATGAAGGGCTTATGACCGAACCGTCGACTGTCCTACTTCTCAGATGCAGCCTTACATGCAGCACCACACTTTTGACATAATTGCCGGCCTTCTGGAAATCCAAGCATATATCATCCACCTGTTCCCCTCCATCCATCGTGCTTGCTTCATCCTCAATGACTTCCAGAAAATATGACAAACGCAAGGCTCTCTTCCTGAATCCGTACTGCGTCTGTCTGAATGGAACCCTTTACACTAGATGTCTCACTCTTTCTTCTTTAATGATTTCCTCAAGCATTCTCCCGACTACAGATATTAAGCTAACTGGCCAGTAGTTACTTCTTTTTCGTCTACATCATTTTCACAGACATTGGCATGAAATTCGCCATCTTCCAGTATGTCAGCTTCTGCCCGCAGTCCAGTGAACTTTGGTAAGTTATCATTAATGTATCTAGTGTAGCTTTTACCATTTCTTTGAGCACCCTGGGATGTATTCCATCAGGATCAGGCGACATAACGACATTTAGAATCTCTAATTTGTTCAATAATAAAACCTTTAATGAAAAAAATTGAATTAAGGTCCTCACCGCCGATCGTGTCCTCAATATTATTCCTTGGCAAGTTAGGCATATCTTCCACTGTGAAGACGGACATAAAGTAGTTATTCAGCGCCTCAGCCGTTTCATCAAGAACCAGCATCATTGCACCTTTCTCATCCTGCAAGGCAGTTACATCTACTTCAGTAACCATTTTCCGGTTCAAATATTTATAAAAAGAACAGTTTTCCTGCATCTGTTTATATTCTGTGTTTGGTTTACATTTAAAATCTCGCTTTCCTTTCTTTGTTGCTTGCTTAATGTTTTAAAAAAAAAATTCGCGATCGTCCTGTTTCCCAGAAATCTCAGCTTCTTTGTAAGCCTGGACATTTCATTGGATACCTTCATTATTTCCTTGATTGGCCAAGGCTGGCTCTTCGTACTGCTGTTATCTTTCTTTTAGACCAGAATGTGCTATCGATGAACATTGTACAATATCTCTTTTAAAGTCCTCCAGGATTCCTCAGATATTTCGCCGTATAGCTTATTTTCCTCGTCTAATTTAGCCAGCTCCTTCTTCATTCCATAGCTTCACGTGATTTAGCATAATACACTGATTTTTGATGACATCACTTCACCCTCCATTGCTGTCTGAAAATCGATTGTACAGTTATCTCTCTTTCCGAGAGGCTCTTAAACGACTGTAAGTTATAATATATTTGACTTCTGTTATGTTGTTATTCTCTTAGATTCTTATGTTCTTCTCATGGTATTATTCTGTATTGTTCTTATTCTCTTACTCTCCTTTTCCTAATTACTTATCCTCTTCAGTTCTTATTCCCTCCAGTTATTTTCCCTTACCTTCTTATTCTACAATGCATTTCACTTCTTATCCTTTTTTTTATTATGCTCTTATCCTTTGGCATTCTTTTTCCCTTATTCATGACTGTTCATTCATGAATGTTCTTATTCTTTTATTACATGTTAGTGGTAGTTTCGGATTCCCTTATATTCTTACTCTCTTATACTGTTATTTTTTGTGGTCCTATTTTCTTATTCTGTTGTGTACTTATATAACTATTCTATTTGGATGGGTATAGGTTTGCTTGCTGATCGGGATGGTTCATTATCAGACGTTTCGTCACCATACCAGGTAACGACTTCAGTGAATCTTCAAAAGAATCACTGGCGGCGTGGCCCACTTTCTTTTTCGATGTTTGATTTTCCTCGAATTGGTGATGTAATTTCCTACAGTGACGTCAGTTCGTATGGTGAAATCATTTCCTGTTCTTTTTTCTCCGGGCGTGGTAAATGGGATCCAAGTCTATGTGATTGTTGACAGAGTTCCGGTTGGAAAGCCATGCTTAAAGTATTTTCCGTGCATGACCATGTTTGGCTTGTCCTAGGACGCATGTGTTGTCCCAGACGAAGTAGTGTCCTTCCTCATCCGTATGTAAGGATATTTGTGATAGTGGACAATTTAGTTTTGTGCCGAGTTGATGCTCATGTTTCCTGGTGGCTAGATTTCTACCTGTTTGTACAACGTAGCTTGGGGAGACTCGGTGGCTCAGTGGTTAGCATTGCTGCCTCATAGCACAGAATCCCAGGTTCGATTCCAGCCCTAGGCGACTGTCGGTGTGGAGTCTGCATATTCTCCCTCTGCTTGCGTTTCCTTCCGGTCTTCTGGTTTCCTCCCACAGTCTAACGATGTGCAGGTTAGATGAATTGGCAATGCTAAAATTGCGCATAGGTTAGATGCGTTAGTCAGAGGGAAATAAATCTGTTTACGTTACTATTCAGAGAATCGTGCGGACTTGTTGGGCCAAAGGGCCTTTTGCCACATGTAGGGCTTCTAGTCTAGTGTTTGTTACAGGTCTTGCAAGGCATTTTGTAAAATATATTGCATTTACTTGTTGTCTGTATCGGGTCTTTCAATTTCATGCTCCCATGTCCTTGTTCAGTTCTGACCTTACAACCTTATGCTCATATGATCTGCCACAGTTGCGTTCATATTCACCTCAAATGATTTTCCTCACGTTTTATGATTTATTCTCTTCGGTTCATCTTTCAAAATCATGAATGTTCTTTTTTACCTATTCACTTACGTTCTTATTCTTTCATTCTCTAAATCTCATATTTAAACTGTTTATTCTATTTTGCTCTTAAGTTGTTTTTCTCTTATATGTTTTTCTCTCTTATAATCTGTGGTCCTGCTCTCTCTATGGTCTTTTTCAATGAATTTTGGAAACTCTTTATTTCTTATGACTTTATTTATGTGTTTCTTTTCTTATTCATAAATGCTCTTTGTTTTGTTCTCTTATGATTTTATTGTCTTACTCTCCTATGTTATAATGCAGGAGAAAGTGAGGCCTGCAGATGCTGGAGATCAGAGCTGATAATGTGTTGCTGGAAAAGCGCAGCAGGTCAGGCAGCATACAGGGAACAGGAGAATCGACGTTTCGGGCATAAGCCCTTCTTCAGGATTCCTGAAAAAGGGCTTATGCCCGAAACGTCGATCCTCCTGTTCCCTGGATGCTGCCTGGCCTGCTGCGCTTTTCCAGCAACACATTTTCAGCTATGTTCTTAAGCATTTAGCTTTTTAATCTCCAATGTACTTATGATTAAACTCCTTGTTCCTTTTTGTTTTTATTCGCATATTCACTTTGTTCTGCTTCTCACACGCTGTTGTTTTCGTATTCTGTTATGTACTTATGAACTGACGATCTTATGTTTTTTTATTCTGTGCTCTTTTATTTTCTTATAATCGCATGTTCTTATTCTCTGTTGTTCCAATTGTCTCATTCCTTTATCTTATTTCTCACTCATATTCTTATTGTAACCTTATCTCAAGTTTTTATTCTCTTAGGTTCTCATTATCTTATTCTCTTTTTCTCTCATGATATGATCATATTAATGTCTTACATTCTTATTATCGTATTCTCTTCTGTACTTACCATTGGCTGATCTTACTCTCGAGTAATCTTACGTTCTTACTCCCGAATATTTTTTTTGTCTTATTCTATTATGTTCGCATTGGTTCATGTTGTATTCTCATTTACTCTTATTCGGTTATTCACTTACTGATGTCTTTTTTTTTAGATTATCATTGCCTTATGTTCTTATGATACCTATTTCTCGTGTTCTTATTCTCTCGTTCTCTTAGGCTTGCACTCTTAGTCTCTTCATTTTCAATCTTTTATTTTCGAATCAGATTGTCTTAGTCTATGATTGGCTGATGTCCTTATTCCCTTATGTTTTTATTTACTTATGTTTTTATTCTTTTGTTCTCTAATTTTCTTATTCATGTTCTCATTCTTTAATTCTCTTATCTTCTTAATCCAATATGTTCATATTCTCTTGTGTTCTTAGTCACTTATGTTCCTATGTTCTTATCTGTTATGTCCTTTTTAGCTTGTTCTGTTTTTCTCTATGAATCTTATGTTTCACTCTGCTGTGTCGTTATTTTCATATCCATAAATGCTTCTATCTTCTTATTCACTTATTCTCATATGTTCGTATGCTTTTATCTTGTTATTATCTAAGGTTCGAATTATCTTACCACCCTATTCTCTTACCTTCGAGTTCACCTTATCACTTGTGCTCAAATTCTCTTATCTTCTTATGACCTTGCCTTCCAATTCTGTTATGGTCGCATTCACAACGTTCTGAATCTCCTAAGTTTCTGTTAACATCAATTTGCATTTTCTTATTTTCTCATTCGCATATTCATATATATGTTCTCATTCACTTGTGTTCTGATGTTCTCATTCGCATTTGTTTCCTGTCCTCACGCTCTTGTGTTCTCATTCAATGATGTTTTATGACCTTTTTTTGTACTTATTCTGTCACGTTGTCGTTATCGTTTGTTTTTATTCTGTTCTGTTCTTAGATTCGTATGTTCTCATGTTCTTCCTTTCTTATATTCTCAAATTCTCTTCATCTATTATGGCCTTGTTCTCTTATGCTATTGCTCACATGTGTTCTAATTATTTTGTTTTTGAATTATTTTATTCATGTTTATTTTTACTCTCTGAAACTCTTATTTTCTTGTCCTACGTTCTTATTCCCTTTTGTTCCTATTCTATTATATTAATTTGTTCCGACGATCTTTCAGTCATTTTTACTTAAGTTGTTTTTTACTTGTTCTTTTCTTTTCTAATCTTATGTTCTGATGTTAATATTCATCAAACATCTTACGTCTTAATTATCGCATTCTCATCTGTTCTTACAGTCTTATTATGTTAGTCTCTTATGTCCTTATTATATCATCTTTGCTTTCACTTATATCCTCAATCGCATATTCACTCAGGATGCGATTCTTTTATGTTTTTGTTGTCTTCCCATCGTATTCTCTGATGTTCTGAATCACTTCTGTGCCTACGCTCTTATGTTTCCATGATGTTACATTCTTAATCTGTTCTGTTCATATTCTTTGACTGTTATTACAATCTTAACTCTTTTGTCATCATGTTCTCAATCCCTTATGTTCTTACTCAGTTATATTTTTATTATCCTATTCACTTATGTACACATTCCCTAATATTCTTATTGTCTTATTCTGCTACTGTCTTCGAGCCTTGTTCTCTTTATCTCGCACCTTCGTAGACTATTATGTTTTTATTTTCTTATGTTAGATTCTTATTTGCGTCTTGTTCTATTAGGTACTGATTCTCTTATATTCTTATGATCTTCATTTCTCAAGGTCTAATTCTCTTATTCTCCAATGTTCCCTTGTTCGTCTATTCTTGTTCTTTTATATTCTCTGTGTTTAATTCATTTCTTCCACTGTTCATGTACTCATATTCTCTTCTGTTGTGATTCTCTTACATTCTTAGGTTTTTAATCTACAAGTTCAGTTGTGTTTTTCAAGCTCTTACGATCTTATGTTCTTGCTACCTTCTGTTTCGATAATCCGCTTCACATATATTCTTTATCACCTTTGTTCATTTATCTGCAGTTTTGTGATGTTTCCTCCGGCATTTATAGTGATGACATCACAGAAGCGCTGTAGATGTCACCTAGACAGGGGACGAAAGGTCTGCAACACAAATTCCAAGCTTGGCGAACAGAACCACAACAACGAGCACCCGAGCTACAAATCTTCTCCCAAACTCGGTTTCCTTATATTCTTCTTTTCATGATCATAAATCGTCTTATGGTCTTCTCAACTTACGTTCTTGTTATCTTGTTATCTCGTACATATATTTAACGCTTTGTTCTCTTATGATATTATATTGTATTTGTCTTATTATTTTTCACTTTATACTTTATGAGGATGTGGGCATCGGTGGTGAGGCAGCTTTTATTGCCCATCACTAATAGCCCAGCGAGTCGCTGAATGTCAGCCACTTTATTACGGAGCTGGAGTCACATGTAGGCCAGATCAGTTAAGTAAGTTCCTTCACTAAAGGGCATTAGTGAGACAGATGGAGTTTTTATTTCGAGCAGAGGCAATGGATATAGAGCAGTCATTAGATTTCTAATTACAAATATTAGTTGAAATCAAATTCCACATTTTGTCATGGTTCGCTGGATTTACAGTCCACTGATTATACAGTTAAGCCATCACATCCCCATCACATTTTATGAGCATGCTCTCTAGTGTTATTCTGTTCCTCCTCACTTACGTAGTTTTGCACTTATGTTGATTTCTCTTTAATTCTTATGATTTTATTTTCTGCATTTATTTTGTTATTCATAAATGCTCTGATGTCTCATTTATCTGAAGGTCTAATCCTATTACTCTCCTATGCTATTCTCCTCCTTCATTTTAAACTCGAATGTGTTTCTTATTTTGAATTCATGTACCCATATGTTATTATTCGCAAATTCATTTACGTTTTACTTCCTTTATGTCCTTATTTTCTCATTCACCTACGTGCTTTTTTCTGGAGAGCTCATTATCTTAAGAGTTTATTCTTTTCTATTTTTATTGTCGTATTTTTCTTAATCTCTTTTGCATTTATATTCTCACTTTCTTACACTCTTATATTTTCATTTTCTTATAATCGCTTGTTCTTATTCTCTGTTGTTCCAATTGTCTCATTCCTTTATCTTATTTCTCACTCATATTCTTATTGTAACCTTATCTCAAGTTTTTATTCTCTTAGGTTCTCATTATCTTATTCTCTTTTTCTCACATGATATGATCATATTAATGTCTTACATTCTTATTATCGTATTCTCTTCTGTACTTACCATTGGCTGATCTTACTCTCGAGTAATCTTACGTTCTTACTCCCGAATATTCTTTTTGTCTTATTCTATTACGTTTGCATTGGTTCATGTTGTATTCTCATTTACTCTTATTCGTTTATTCACTTACTGAAGTCTTCTTTTTTTTAGATTATCATTGCCTTATGTTCTTATGATACCTATTTCTCGTGTTCTTATTCTCTCGTTCTCTTAGGCTTGCACTCTTAGTCTCTTCATTTTCAATCTTTTATTTTCGAATCAGATTGTCTTAGTCTATGATTGGCTGATGTCCTTATTCCCTTATGTTTTTATTTACTTATGTTTTTATTCTTTTGTTCTCTAATTTTCTTATTCATGTTCTCATTCTTTAATTCTCTTATCTTCTTAATCCAATATGTTCATATTCTCTTGTGTTCTTAGTCACTTATGTTCCTATGTTCTTATCTGTTATTTTTTTTAGCTTGTTCTGTTTTTCTCTATGAATCTTATGTTTCACTCTGCTGTGTCCTTATTTTCATATCCATAAATGCTTCTATCTTCTTATTCACTTATTCTCATATGTTCGTATGCTTTTATCTTGTTATTATCTCAGGTTCGAATTATCTTACCACCCTATTCTCTTACCTTCGAGTTCACCTTATCACTTGTGCTCAAATTCTCTTATCTTCTTATGACCTTGCCTTCCAATTCTGTTATGGTCGCATTCACAACGTTCTGATTCTCCTAAGTTTCTGTTAACATCAATTTGCATTTTCTTATTTTCTCATTCGCATATTCATATATATGTTCTCATTCACTTGTGTTCTGATGTTCTCATTCGCATTTGTTTCCTGTCCTCACGCTCTTGTGTTCTCATTCAATGATGTTTTATGACCGTTTTTTTGTACTTATTCTGTCACGTTGTCGTTATCGTTTGTTTTTATTCTGTTCTGTTCTTAGATTCGTATGTTCTCATGTTCTTCCTTTCTTATATTCTCAAATTCTCTTCATCCATTGTGGCCTTGTTCTCTTATGCTATTGCTCACATGTGTTCTAATTATTTTGTTTTTGAATTATTTTATTCATGTTTATTTTTTACTCACTGAAACTCTTATTTTCTTGTTCTACGTTCTTATTCCCTTTTGTTCCTATTCTATTATATTAATATTTTCCGACGATGTTTCACTTAAGTTGTTTTTTACTTGTTCTTTTCTTTTCTAATCTTATGTTCTGATGTTAATATTCATCAAACATCTTACGTCTTAATTATCGTGTTCTCATCTGTGCTTACAGTCTTATTATGTAGGTCTCTTATGTCCTTATTATATCATCTTTGCTTTCACTTATATCCTCAATCGCATATCCACTCAGGATGCGATTCTTTTATGTTTTTGTTGTCTTCCCATCGTATTCTCTGATGTTCTGAATCACTTCTGTGCCTACGCTCTTATGTTTCCATGATGTTACATTCTTAATCTGTTCTGTTCATATTCTTTGACTGTTATTACAATCTTAACTCTTTTGTCATCATGTTCTCAATCCCTTATGTTCTTACTCAGTTCTATTTTTATTATCCTATTCACTTATGTACACATTCCCTAATATTCTTATTGTCTTATTCTGCTACTGTCTTCGAGCCTTGTTCTCTTTATCTTGCACCTTCGTAGACTATTATGTTTTTATTTTCTTATGTTAGATTCTTATTTGCGTCTATTAGGTACTGATTCTCTTATATTCTTATGATCTTCATTTCTCAAGGTCTAATTCTTTTATTCTCCAATGCTCCCTTGTTCGTCTATTCTTGTTCTTTTATATTCTCTGTGTTTAATTCATTTCTTCCTCTCTCTCTCTCTCTTCTCACTGTCTCTTCTCTCTATCTCTCTCTACTGTCTGTCTCTTCTCTCTATCTCTCTCTACTGTCTGTCTCTTCTCTCTATCTCTCTCTACTGTCTGTCTCTTCTCTCTATCTCTCTCTACTGTCTGTCTCTTCTCTCTATTCCCTCTCTCTCTCCTCTCTCCTCTCTCTCTCCTCTCTCTCTCCTCTCTCTCTCCTCTCTCTCTCCTCTCTCTCTCCTCTCTCTCTCTCTCTCTCTCCTCTCTCTCTCCTCTCTCTCTCCTCTCTCTCTCCTCTCTCTCTCCTCTCTCTCCCCTCTCTCTCCCCTCTCTCTCCCCTCTCTCTCCCCTCTCTCTCCCCTCTCTCTCTCCTCTCTCTCTCCTCTCTCTCTCCTCTCTCTCTCCTCTCTCTCTCCTCTCTCTCTCCTCTCTCTCCTCTCTCTCTCCTCTCTCTCTCCTCTCTCTCTCCTCTCTCTCTCCTCTCTCTCTTCTCTCTCTCTTCTCTCTCTTCTCTCTCTTCTCTCTCTCTTCTCTCCCTTCTCTCTTTCTGTCTCTTCTCTCTCTCTTCTCTCTCACTCTTCTCACTCTCTTCTCTCTCTTCTCTCTCTCTCTCCTCCCTCTTTCTTTTCTCTCTCTCTTTCTCTCTTTCCCTCTCTCTTCTCTCTCTCTTTCTGTCATCTCTCTCTCCCTTCTCTCTCTGCTTCTCTTTCTCTTCTCTCTCCTCTCTCTTCTCTCTCTGTCTCTCTTCTTTCTCTCACTCCTCTCTCTTCTCTCTCCCGTCTCTGTCTCTCTCTGTCTCTTCTCTCTCTCTCTTCTCCCTCGCACTCCTCTCTCTCTTCTCTCTCTCTTCTCACTGTCTTTTCTCTCTTTCTCTCTCTCCTCTCTGTCTCTTCTCTCTCTCTCTATTCTCTCTCTCTTCACCCTCTGTTATCTCTCTGTTCTCTCTCTCTTCTCTCTATCGTCTCTCTCTTCGCTATTCTCTCTCTCTTCTCTCTCTATTCTCTCTCTCTCTTCTCCTTTCTCTCACGCTTCTGTCTCTCTTCTCTCTCTCCTCTCTGTCTCTCTATCTCTTCTCTCTCTCTTCTCGCTCTCTCTTCTCTCTCTCACTTCTCTCTCTCTTCTCACTCTCTCTTCCCTCTCTCTTTTCTTTCTCTTCTCACTCTCTCTTCCCTCTCTCTTTTCTCTCATCTCTCTCTTCTCTCTCTCTCTTCTCTCTCTCCTCTCTCTCTTCTCTCACTCTTCTCTCTCTTTTCTCTCTCTCTCTCTCTCTTCTCTCTCTCTTCTCTCTTCTCTCTCTCTTCTGTCTCTCTTCTCTCTCTCTCTTCTCTCTCTCCTCTCTCTCTTCTCTCTCTCTTCTCTCTCTCTTCTCTCTCTATTATCTCTCGCTCTCTCTCTTCTCTCTTCTCTCTCTGCCCTCTCTATTCTCTCTCACTTCCTTCTCTCTTCTCTCTCTATTCTCCCTCTCTTCTCTCTATCTTCTCTCTCACTCTTCTCTCTTCTCTCCCTCTTGTCTCTCTCTTCTCTCTCTCCTCTGTCTCTCTTCTCTCTCTCGATCTCTTCTCTTTCTCTTCTACCTCTCATCTCTGTCTCTCTTCTCTCTCTTCACTCTCTTCTCTTTCTTCTCTCTCTCTCTTCTCACTCTCTTCTCTCTCTCTCTTCTTTATCTCTTCTCTCTCTTCTTCTCTCTTTTCCCTCTCTTCTCTCTCTCTTCTCCCGTTTCTCTCTCTCTTCTCCATCTCTCTTCTCTCGCTCTCTCGCTCTTCTCTCTCTCTTCTCTGTCTCTTCCCTCTCTCTTCTCTCTCTCTTCCCACTCTCTTCTCTCTCTCTTCCCTCTCTCTCTTATCTCTTCTCTCTCTTCACTCTCTCTTCTCTCTCTTATCTCTCTCTTCTATCTCTCTTTCTCACATCCCTCTCTCTCTTCTCTCTCTCTTTCTGTCATCTCTCTCTCTCTTCTCTCTTTTCTTCTCTTTCTCTTCTCTCTCTCCTCTGTCTTCTCTCTCTTCCCTCTCTCTGTCTCTCTTCTCTCTCTCTCTCCTCTCTGTCTCTCTCTGTCTCTTCTCTCTCTCTCTTCTCGCTCTTTCTCCTCTCTCTCTTCTCTCCCTCTCCTCACTCTCTCTTCTCTCTATCTCCCTCTGCTCTCTGTCTCTCTCTGTTTCTTCTCTCTCTCTCTTCCCTCTCTCTTCTCTCTCTCTCTTTTCTCTCTTCTCTCTCTATTCTCTCTCTCTCTATTCTCATTTCTCTCACTCTTCTGTCTCTCTTCTCTCACTCTCCTCTCTGTCTCTCTCTGTCTCTTCTCTCTCTCTCTTCTCGCTCTCTCTTCTCTCTCTCTCTTCTCTCTCCCTTCTCACTCACTCTTGTCTCTATCTCTCTCCTCTCGTCTCTCTCTCTTCTCTCTCTATTATCTCTCTCTTCTCCCTTTGTTATCTCTCTGTTCTCTCTCTTTTCGCTCTATCTTCTCCTCTCTCTCTTCTTTCTCCTCTCTCTCTTCTCTCTCTTCTGTCTCTATTCTCTCTCTCTCTCTTCTCCTTTCTCTCTCGCTTCTCTCTCTCCTCTCTGTCTCTCTCTGTCTCTTCTCTCTCTCTCGTCTCGCTCTCTATTCTCTCTCTCTCACTTCACACTCTCTTCTCACTCTCTCTTCCCTCTGTCTCTCTCTCCTCTCTCTCTCTTCTCTCTCTCTTCTCTCTCTCTTCTCTCTCTCTTCTCTCTCTTCTCTCTCTTCTCTCTTCTCTCTCTCTTCTCTCCTCTTCTCTCTTCTCTCTCTCTTCTCTCTCTCTTCTCTTCTCACTCTCTTCTCTCTCTTCTCTCTCTCTTCTCCCTCTCTCTTTTTCTCTCTCTTTCTCTCTTTTCCCTCTCTCTTCTCTCTTTCTTTCTGTCATCTCTCTCTCCCTTCTCTCTCTGCTTCTCTTTCTCTCCTCTCTCTCTCCTTCTCTCTCTGTCTCTCTTCTTTCTCTCTCTCTCTCTCTCTTCTTCTCTCTCCTCTCTTCTCTCTCTGTCTCTTCTCTCTCTCTTCTCCCTCTCACTCCTCTCTCTCTTCTCTCTCTCTCTTCTCACTGTCTCTTCTCTCTCTCTCTCCTCTCTGTCTCTCTCTCTCTCTCTTCTCTCTCTCTCTATTCTCTCTCTCTTCAGCCTCTGTTATCTCTCTGTTCTCTCTCTCTTCTCTCTATCTTGTCTCTCTCTTCGCTATTCTCTCTCTCTCTTCTCTCTCTTCACCTCTCTCTTCTCTCCCGCTTGTCTCTCTCTTCTCGCTCTCTCTCTTCTCTCTTTCTCTCTCCTCTCTCTCTCCTCTCTCTCTCTCTTCTCCCTCTCGATCTCTTCTCTTTCTCTTCTATCTCTCATCTCACTCTCTCTTCTCTCTCTTCCCTCTTTCTCTTTCTTCTCTCTCTCTTCTCTCTCCCTCTTCTCTCTCTCTTCTCAATCTCTTCTCTCTCTTCTCTCTTCTCTCTCTCTTCTCTCCCTCTTCTCTCCCTCTTCTCACTCTCTTCTCCCTCTCTCTTCTCTCTCTCTCTCTCTCTCTCTCTCTCTTCTCTCTCTCTCTTCTCGCTCTCTTCCCTCTCTCTTCTCTCTCTTCTCCTCTCTTCTCTCTATCTTCTCTCTCCACTTCTCTCTTCTCTCTCTCTCTCTCTCTCTTCTCTCCCTCTTCTCTCTCTCTTCTCTCTCGTCACTCTCTCTCTTCTCTCCCGCTTGTCTCTCTCTTCTCGCTCTCTCTCTTCTCTCTTTCTCTCTCCTCTCTCTCTCCTCTCTCTCTCTCTTCTCCCTCTCGATCTCTTCTCTTTCTCTTCTATCTCTCATCTCACTCTCTCTCTCCTCTCTTCCCTCTTTTCTCTTTCTTCTCTCTCTCTCTCTCTCCTCTTCTCTCTCTCTTCTCAATCTCTTCTCTCTCTTCTTCTCTCTCTTCTCTCTCTCTTCTCCCGTTTCGCTCTCTCTTCTCCATCTCTCTTCTCTCTCTCTTCTCTCTCTCGCTCTTCTCTCTTCCTTCCCTCTCTCTTCTCTCTCTCTTATCTCTCTCTCCCTCTTCACTCTCTCTTCT